>NW_026459934.1:0-77620 GCF_021730395.1 Mercenaria mercenaria
GAGGCTTTCCTGTGCAAAGGCCCTATAAGTTTTGCACTTGGTGAGTTGTAGGGATAGCTTCCTATACAAAGGCCTTCCTATACAAAAGCCCTCACAATATCACACTTAGACCTTTTAATGCATGTTACATCAGCATGTTTGGCCATGGTTTCCGGCCATAGGCATGACCTTGACCAGCTCTATCACCCCTGACCATAACCTCAGAGGTCCTGGTAGTCCATATATGGTGTCGGGGTAGGAGTACATCTATCGCTTCAAGGTTAATTAAATGCCCAATCTGACTGTTATTTTACCTTCAATTATTGGACTTGGACATATATTAGACATACATATACGGGACCGTTTACTCCCTTATGTACGCACATATTTTTCGCAGTGTCAGGGTTTGGTAAAAGAGAGTGGGGTAAAAACAGTTTGGGACCCTAACTCTACTTTTCAACAACAGGTCGAATTATATCAAATGTATCATTTCCTGTACAAAGGCCCTTCAGGACTTGGAATTTTTTTACTTACAAAAATAAAAATCATTAGCAGCCCGAACACTACCATGAACCTGACCTTGACCCCGACCACGACCCCGACCACGACCCCGACCCCAACCACGACCACGACCACGACCCCAACCCCGACCCCAACCCCGACTAACCAAGTCTGTTATCTCCCACGAGTAATTGGGCCTTTGTATAGGACATACCTACCCCAGAGGTTTGCAAGGGCGATAATCAAAGAGAAATAATTTTTGAGGGCTTTTGTATAGGAGGTAATTCTACCCCGACGGCAACTAAGGGGAACAATTTGAAGGGAGACAATTTAATACGAAGGCCTTTGTATAGGAAGTAATTCTACCCCATTTCAATCAAGGGGAACAATTCGAAGGGAGACAACTTAGTAGAAAAGCCTTTGTATAGGACGGGCCTCCAAGCCGCTATATAGTACCAACGGGTTAGAAAAATCTGGTCATATTTGGCAACTTTTTTGTTTCTACCCCAATCCCAAAAAGGACACCTACCCTTGAAAGAGCACGTCCAAAACTGTCCAGAAATTAAGGACGAGGACATCCCCAAGGTCAAGGTCAACAGCTATGCCTACATGTCACCTGGGGCCTTTGAATAGGAACAACAAGCCACTATATAGGAGCGGGCCTTTGTGTGCAAGCCACTATATGGGACCGCAAGCCACTATATGGGATTTTACGTTAAAGGCCTAGCCTCTGTATAGGAAACCCGAGGGCCTCTATACGGGATAACACTGACCCTAACCCTAACCCTAACCCTAACCCTAACCCTAACCCTAACCCTAACCCTAACCCTAACCCTAACCCAAACTCTCAGACAGCTCAATATAATCGTGCCAAGTCACCATGTGTCTAGCGAAACAGTCAAGAACAGCTAGGTAGAGACGAAAATTGTCGCACAAAATAGCATGTAGGCATATACACGTATTTGTTTGAATATACTATTTCATAAGTAAAGCATTTGCAGCAGATCAAGGAATTTTGATTAGAGGGACACCAACACAACACCAAAGAGCGGTCACCCATTCATGGGGGTGGAGGGGTAGTCACACCGAGTTTCAAGACCGATTTTCTTTGTAAAATGTAAGAATGCCCCTCTGCCAGGCTCTGGGTCCGTGCATGTAAAGAATGGAGTTATCCCATACGGCTAACAGGAAACTTCTCGCATCATGATATCATAGATCTGAAATTGTCTGATACTTCAGAAAATGTTTTCCGTCTTACTAGTACCATTTTATGTTTATAATTAAAACGCAATTGTCTTATTAAGTGTCCGACAGAAACGGATTGATTTTATTTGGAAGTTAAAATAAAATGTTCCACCAAATGATAATCGTGTGTTATCATTCATGTTTCAAGTAAAATGACTGTCATGTCATGTACCTCCATCCAGATTTCAGTCTTTGATACCGAGTATGTGGACAGAGTAGATGTACAGAGACTGAAGTTTTGACTTTCATGATATCACATCTTCGGACGTTCAAAACTTCACTTCTTACGACAAAAAGGCCCATCTGGTATAATAAATACCGCCTGAGGACACAAATATGCCGTAGAAGTTAAAGTTTGAACAAAATCTCAAAGTTTTTCAAAATCAGTTGATAACTTCATACTTCCAGGTTCAATTCAATGTATTTAGTTAAAATCATTAGCCAAACAAAACTTCATTATTCTTACACTTGTTGATAGTGTTTCGCATCAAATTTAGTCCAATTATACATACGGATAATCGAATAACTTAATAAGCAGAAATCCTGAAACTAATCTTTTTATTTCACATTGTAATAAAGCGAAGTCTTAGGCTTACTTGATATTTCATGGAAAACCTAAGTAGCAACGTCTGATATAAATAAAATAAAATGCACGCATATCGGTGACGTTTTACCCCAAATATGTATGAGAGACGTTGAAGGGGAAGGCGAAGGTTGAAATCTCAAACTCTCTATTGTTAACTTGCAACTATATCCTCCTGTCTTATAATACTCTTCATGTACTCCAGGACATACAAATTTGCTTCAAACAATTCTTAGTATAGTAGGATTGAAAATTACCAAAATGACAAAGATTACATACCGAATTGGTATTCGTTTTGGTAATCTTAATCGGATTTTTTTATCATATCTTGGAAGAAACTATCCTGTCATCCAATTTTCCAATATTCATCGACAGCTTTTATATTTGAAAACTTATCCTTCCGAAAACTTCAGTATCTAGGATATTACTATTAAATATCAAACGGCGCACGTTCCTGGAACAATGGGCGGAAAATGTACATACACTTTAGTGTGTTTTTTCCGTTTAATGATCATTACTTGGTGATAGTATAACTTCAAATCAAAGTATTACCAACTGGGCAGAAATACAGGTATCAGATAAGTACTAATTTTTTCTTTCATTTAATGCATGTAAAACTAGTTTTTGAAACTATCCATCCTTATATATCGTTCTCTCTAGACTTATCATTTATTTACATACAAACTTCCTACTAATTATGAGTGAAACGAGTTATGCATTTTTTTTCGCGCATACAATTCGAATTGTATGTGTAGATGTAGAATAAAAATATGAACTGAATATTATTAAAAGGCTGATTTAACGTACACGTTTGTAATAAGGTCATAGTTACCCAAGTGTATCACTGTCAAAAGAAGTATATAGAATCGTGAAAACCACCGCTGCAACTTGAACTAGCTGTCATAGGGTGTATATTCATTAAAATGTAATAAATCGTATTTAAACTAAATAGTACCAGTGTATACTTATTTTTGTATACCCCATACATTGCAATTATTCCGTGTCTACTTTAGTCTACTTTAGCTGTCTATCAGTAGTGTTTGAAGTAGTTTGGTCATAAGCCATTGTAAGTTAGAAGTTTAGTCCAGTACTCCGTAGTTTAGAGATATTGCACGGTTACCTTTCTTTACTAACTCTAACATGTGATTGTCATAACCAGTCGATTACTTACTTTCACTTTACAGCCATTATTTAAATACAAATAAACAAATGCCATTTTTGTATTTATACATTCATATATCTACAGGTAAACGAGTGTCCTTTATTGTTATATATATTTGCCATATATGTAATAATTATCGTAGCTGGTTATTCAATATTTGTCGAGATATTCGGTTTGAAATGTCGGGTCATTGTTTTCTTCGTCCGTAATTCATTGGTCACACCACCGTTCATAATGTCAATTGTAATAGCCACATATATATACATATATGAGATTATATATTTATGTTGTTTCATTATTTGTTACAGGTCATCTTTATTATATAGAATACATCTTCTGAGAAATCGAACCTGCGTTGTTATAGATATTGATACAGACAAATAGACAAATATCTTGTCCCAGCTCTGCCTTCCCCGTCAAATGGCGTAGCGCAGCCGTCGTCGACAATGGCGCCCAACGTGGGGCCTCAGAATACCGCTCCGATGCTCTACCGACTGAGCTACCCGGGCACCTACACATTTTCTCCCCGTTTTAATATTCAAGTCCTATACCGTGACATAGCTGGATAATACAAGTGTGTAATTATTTTCCAGTTTACATCTTTTTTCAAGTTCTATATTAGAGTTGTACTACTATAACTACATTGACTAGGCACCCTGCCATATCCACTTCTTTATCTATTATAATACGATTTACATAAATTGTTCTTTTTATGCGGATAAAGTATAGATGATTTGATGATATGATGAACAAAGACCAAACTACTGTTTAAAGGAGGAAATTACAAATGTTCTTCCTGTTGGGTATTTTGTATACTTGGTGTGAATTGTGGCCTGTTCGAGCCCAGGATGTCCGATAATTCGACCACATCTTTTGCTGGAAGTATCGGAAATCTCGGTCTCCATTGTAAATCAAATACAAACGCTTTAGAACAGACTGGTTAGGCGCTGAATAATTATGGTCATGAAATATTTAACCGTCATTCAAGGGCATTGCTTTTGCGGATATTCGTGTAAATAAGCCATATTTTGAGCTCATGACACAACTGGTTTGCTGTCTAAGCGCGTACAAACTGCTTGGTTTTCTGTTAAGGGACATTTTTACGCGGTGAGGCAGCCAGCTAACAAAGGGTGTCTACCTGACAGTTTCTGGACAGAATTACACGAAAATAAATACGAATGAACATCAGAATTCTTTATTTCTTTTAGTTTTTAAAAACTGTTTTCAATTGAAAATTAATGCAACATACCAAAGCAAACTGTTCAAAAGAGTCATTTACATTTATTCCTTAGAACAGCTGTAGATAACCTTTATACCTCCTTCACAAAACAAATGTAAACAAACTTCATAATTACTCAACGATACAACTGTAGACAAACTTATATTTCCTCAACAATACAACTGTCAGACTTCCTCCAAATTACAAATGTAGACACACGCAATACTTCCTCAATAATGCAGCTTGAGACAAACCTCATTCTTACTCAATAGTGATACTTTAGACATACTTAACACTTCCTCTAAAATGGAAATGCAGATAACTTCACACTTCCCCAGAATACAATTGCAGACATATTTATCACTTCCTCCACAACACAGCTGCAGACATACTTCTCACATCCTCCACAATATAACTGCAGGCATACTGAATGCTTCCGTCAATATACAACTGTAAACATACTTAACGCTTCCTCCAATATATAACTGCAACAAACTTTATACTTCATCTACACATATTTAATATTTCCTCTACAACACAACTGTAGATATACTTAATACTTTTTCCAGAGTACAACTGTAGACATACTTTATATATTTTCTCCATAGCACAAATGTAAAAATACTTAATGCTTCCATTATACAACTGCAGACATGCTCGATACTTCCTCCAATATACGACTGCAGACATACTTTATACTTCCTCCATAATAAAACTGTAGACGTACTCGAAACATCGTCCACAATACAATTGTATACATACAACACAGTTCAAAGCACAATACAACTGCAGACATACTTAATACTTCCTCAATAAGACAACTATAGCCATACTTATTACTTCCTCCATAACACAATAATAGACGTACGTAATACTTCCTCCAATATACAACAGTAGATAAAATAAATACCTCCCCCATAATGTATCTATAGACATTCTTAATCTACTTCCTCCATAATACATAATATAACTCTAGACATACTTACTACTTCCTCAATAACACAAATGTTGACATACTTCATATACTTCTTCCATAATACAGCTGCAGACATACTAAATACGTCTTCCAATATACAAGTGCAAACATACCTTTCCTACTCCCACCATAATATAACTGTAGACATTATGATAATATTTCCACCAATATACAACTGAAGACATACTTTGTATACTTCCTCCATACTACAACTGTAGACATACGTAATACTTCTTCCAATATACAACTGTAAATATACTTTATATACTTTTTCCATAATACAACTATAGACAAACTTAAGGAGGTAGGTTACCTTGTTAGAAGGGTAAATTCAAATTAGTTGAACCGCAGCATCTTTTTGTATTTCGTGTAATATGAAGTTTTAACTGCTAAAATCTCAGTTTCGTTTGTCTCTATCCCTTCAAGTTCAATTTTTATCCAGGTTTGAAGAACATGACCCTCCAAAGGTATTTCATATTGAAAGAAGAATGAAAATACGGATATTTAACACTTTTCAGTGAATTTTAGTTTCATTGATATCCGTAGAAGTCAGCATAATCTATAATTTTACTAGTATGCACGTTAGGGGGTTTTCGACGGCTTCAGTGCCTTTTTTTCTTAAAGTTTAAAGTAACCATGGCAACAGAGATGTTTAAAATGGCTTATATCTTGCTTTTTGTCGTAATTTCGTATAAAATAATATTAAATAAGATTATCTTTCTAGTTGATGTAGCTTTAAAACATATTATTTCTAACGTAAGTTATATTTTCGTGTTATCTGCATTTATTCAAACAAATTTCTAAGCTTAGAATACATACAGCAGTACCCCTCGTCTGGCATTTTTCATGGAAAAATCGTTCAGCATGCTACTATTATTCTCATGGATATTGTTGAAATGAAAATAAAAAGCCGAAGCTGTGTTTCTTAAATAGACTAGTGTCAACGCTTTTGAATTTTACATTTAGATACATATAGGTCACGGGCTTTGTTTCCATGGTAACATCAATTCAATTCAAGAAACCACAATTTTCAACAGAAATTTGAACAATTTTAGATCTTAGTTTTAATATATAAGTAACAAATTATCAACGGAACCTGAAAAAATAGGTATTACAAATCAAACTGCTAGATTTTTCATTTGAAAATGGCCGTAACAAGTAACCTCTCACCCAACTATATTCCAAATAACATTGGTTACCATCATCCATTTTCTTACATTCAGCTTAACATTTCAATATAACTACATACAAGAAGCAAAATATTGATTATTATCCATAGCAAAAGACTCATAAAAAATAATTTAGCAGATAATGGTTATTTGAAAATAGTTTGAATAAAGAAAAAGAATTACGTACTTTCAAGATAAAAGCTATTTATTTTGCGCGGTAACTGACACGTAACGTCATGACGTCACTTAGCAACACGTTTAGTAACTAAGAAAAACAATGACGTCATTTTAAGGCAACATTGTTTTGAAGCGTTTCTGCGGCAATTTATTCATTATTTCTGCATTATTAAACCATAAAGAGTCAGATCGAAGACAGGTCTATGATTTGTTTTCAGAAGAATGAATATACAAACACATTTAGTTTGTCGTAAACGTCGTCGTAAATCGTCACGTTAGCTTCCGGGTGTACATGCGCACATACAAATATAAAGGTAACCTACCTCCTTAATACTTCTTCCATGATACAACTATCACATTTTTAGTATACTTCATCCATAGTACAACAGTTACTGTAGACATTCTTAATATTTCCTACATAACACAACTGTGGACATTCTTAGTATACTTCCCCCATACTACAACTGTAGACATACTTTATATACTTCCCCATTAATACAACCGTAGACATACATTATAAACTTCTTAAATAATTCTTTGGGGTTTAACATTTTTTTTACAGTATTTCAGTTATATAACGGCGGGAAATTAACCTAATTAGTGTTACTGGATTCTGTACCAGTACAAACCTGTTCCCCGCAAGTAACTGCCAACTTCCCCACATGAATGAGAGGTGGAGGACGAATGATTCCAGACACAATGTCTTCTATCAAATCATCAGGGAGAACATACGCCTCGCCCAGGGCTTGAACTCATGACCCAGAGATCCGTAGGTCTGCGCTCTCCTTATTGAGCTAAGCGGGTGGGCTCGACTTTCTAAATAATACAACTGTAGACATACTTAATGCTTCATCCAACATACAACTGTAGAAATATCCAATAATTCCTCCATAATACAACTTTAAACATACTTGATACATTTGTATACATGTGTGTCATCAACAATACAATTGTATACATACCTCATACTTCCTCCACATTACAACTGCAGACATACTTAATACTTCCCCAACAAGACAACTATAGACATACTTAATACTTTCTCCAATTTACAACTGCAGACACAATTGATACTTCCTCTATAATACAACTGTAGACATACTTAATACTTCCTCCAATATACAACTGTAGACATTCTTTACCTAATTGACTTTATTAAACATAGAAAATTATGACACTCTTCATGTACATAATTGACCAAAAACGTGGAATAAGATCAAACTCCACATCCAAATCAAACATATAAATGAGGGATTTTAAGTATGACACTATGACGTTATATCTAGAAACATCATTATGACCTCATAGTACAATGGTTGTGAACGGTTAGTAACACGCGAAATCTCAAATTCACTATTAAGGCCACTTTTGGTCAGACCGCTGGGTGCCCTTAATAGAGAGAATCTACTGTATCATCAACAATACAATTGTATACATACCTCATACTTCCTCAACATTACAACTGCAGACATACTTAATACTCCCCTAACAAGACAACTATAGATATACTTCATACATTCTCAAATTTACAACTGCAGACATAATTAATACTTCCTCTGTAATACAACTGTAGACATACTTAATACTTCCCCCAATATACAACTGTAGACATTCTTTACCTACTTTTTTCAATAATATAACTGTTGACATATTTATTACTTCCTCCGTAATACAACTGTACATATACTTAATACACTTCCTCTGTTATACATAATACAATGCTAGACATACATATTTCTTCCTTCATAATACAACTGTAGAAATGCATTATATATTTCCTCCACATTACAACTGCACACATACGTAATACTTCAGCCAATATACTACAGCAGATATACCTTACCTTTCTTCCTCCATAATATAACTATAGACATAGTTAATACTTTCATCAATATACAAATGTTGACATATTTTTTATATTTCCTCCATGATATATAATACAACTATAAACATACTTAATACTTCCTCCATAATACAACTATAGACATACTTTATACACTTTCTCCATAATACAACTACAGACCTACTTAATACTTCCTCCATAGTACAGCTATAGACATACTTTATCACTTTCTCCATAATACAACTATAGATATACTTAATACTTCCTCCAATATACAACTGTAGACATACATAATCCTTCCTTCATAACACAACTGTAGACATACTTAATACTTCATCAATAATACAACTATAGACATACTTAATACTTCCTCCAATATACAACTGTAGACATACTTAATGCCTCCTATATAATACAATTATAGACATTCATAATACTTTCTCCAATATACAACTGTAGACATATTTTTGTCTTTCCTCCATGATATATAATACAACTATAGACATATTTCATACTTCCTTCATATTAAAACTACAGACATACTTAATATACTTCCTTCGTAATACATAATACAACTCACGACATACTTATTACTTCCATCATAATACAACTGTAGACATGCGTTATATGTTTCCTCCAAAATACAGCTAAAGACATACTTAATACTTCCTCCAATATTCAACTATAGAAATTCTTTACCGACTTCCTCCCATCATATAACTGTTGAAATACTTAATACTTCCTCATAATACAACTGTAGACAAACTTAATATACTTCCTCCATAACACATAATACAACTCTAGCCATACTTATTTCTTCCTCCATAATACAACTGTACACATACTCAATATAGTTCCTCCATAATACATAATAAAACTCTATCCGTACTTATTTATTCCTCCATAATACAACTGTAAACAAACTTTACCTACTTCCTCCATAAAATAACTCTAAACAAATTTAATACTTTACATTATACAACTGTAGGCAGAACATCATAATGCACTTCCAGGTTTCAACAAGCATATTTGAACTAAAACGCACATTCTTTACTCAGTCAAAATGTAAGTAACAATTTATTTCAATCTCATAGACTGCCAAAGTGGTCTCTACCAAAATTTAACGGTGACATTTTTAAAAGTAATGGTTTCTAGGATTTCTTTGTATCAAACATTCATCCGAATAACAATGTCACAGATGTCCATATGGGAAAGAAGTTCGTATACTGGAGGTCGGAAATCAGAGTTATACACCGGAAATAAAAGGTCTCATACCAACATCGTCCTTTTACACATAAACGATGACTGGCCTGTAAAAAGAAACATCATACTAGCAACTGTAACTACAAGAATACAGAAGAGAAAAGTGTCAATGTTCAAGATGTACAACCATCCAAACCGGAAACGGCAGTGCTAAATTCATCTATCCGCGAAACTACCCATGGTGTGTTACTGAAAACAGCCATTAGCGAAGTTACTTTCGGTAACATGACAAGATATACTCAAATCCTGTTTGATGAAGGAGCACAAAAGTCATTTATCACCGAGACGCTAGTACAAAAACTGCAATTATCCATATCCGGTACAGAAACCTTACACTTAGCAACACGTTTAGTAACTAAGAAAAACAACTAAACGTGTTGATACCGCAAAACGTACCTCATTACAAAAGAAAAGGAAAGAGAATACCAATCAATATATTAATCGTACCTACTATATCAGTACCCATTATCACGAGCCACACAACACAGCGTCCCATCTACATTACCTGAGAGGATTGAACCTGGCACATCCGGTTAGCCGTGATGAAATGTTTACAATATCTATGCTTATAGCAGCTGACTATTACTGGGATGTCATTGAAGATCATAATATACGTGAATGTATATCAACTGCCGTGAAATCATTGATCGAATATCTTTTGTCGGGGACTGTGAATGCAGACTGCAGCAATACAACCATCTCGATGAACGACATATTCAACCTGATGCACGAGATGAAACCACTATAGAATGTTTCTAGTCACTTGAGAAGATAGGTATCACTCCGTGCAAAGACGAGCAGGCGAAGACGGATTACTTGGCACAGTATCAGCAGACGTCAAATACACGAAATGTACATAAAGTTACAGATGACAAATACACTGCAGCCTTTCCCTGGAAAATAGACCACCACCGACTTCCTACAAATTACAAAGAAAAGAACTGACATCACGATCCGCAGACTACATCAGGAACCAGATATGCTAAAGAAATATGGTGATGCGAATTATATAAAAGATCGATGATGCATTACAAACCTTAAATGCAGTCTACTATATTTCCCCACCACCATGTCCGAAAAGAATCATCTACCACTCCTGTAGTTGTGAACAGTCATCTGGACTACCTAGCTGCCTGGAGTCTACATCACTTTTGTTGAATGAATTAACGTCTATATTTGTGCAATTTCGACTGATTAAAAAAAGCTTTCCCACATGTGGAACTACAGAAAAATGACAGGGATGTAACCAGTTATCTGTGTCTCAGTGATCCCAGTGATCCTTATTCTCAACTATGTAGCAATTTTATTCGGTGTGACGTACTAACCGTTTACTCTTAACGCCACTATTCTCAGATACCTAGAATTAGACAAATCCAACAAAGCAGCAGATATTTTAAAGAGCGATTTGACAACACACTCACAATATTTCAAGAAAAAAGAGACATATTTGGATATTTCGTTGTCTTACGATGACGATAAGATGAGCAAAGTATGCAATATCAAGTGTAGCACAAATGAAGGCATCCATAAAATAATCAACAAATAGAAATACAGCAAATACATTAAACTGTTACGTGTGGCTAAAACGTTACAAAGAAAATACTTGCCCAGATGAGCAGTCCAGTTTTAAGTCCAAAACTACTACCAGATTATCACTTGTGAAACAGTTTCGTTGAAATGATTATGAAATTGAGGAAATTTCTATCTTAACCGTAACAGAAGTGTAAACATTCATACGATGTTGACTAGATTAGTAAGCCAAGGTAATTTTTTAAACATCATAAACATTAAAAAAAAATTCGATGAATATCGGTCACGTGATGTGTCAGTCCATCAGTAATACACGTATATTCACCAGACCATGGTGTTAAAATGGTCGATCACAAGCCTCTTTGATCATAACTAGATATTGAACATTATCTCTCAAATTCCTTTTGCCTTCTTTTTATTATATAGATCATCTTGAATTTCAAGCTTATTTTTTGTTGTACAGATCACCTTAAAGTTCAGGCTTTTTATTTATTATATAAATCACATTGAATTTCAAGCATTTTTGTTATAGATCACCTTGAATTTCAAGCTAAGTTAACACATACCTATTCGAAAAACTCGTGTCGTGAGTTCGACCTCCTTGTGAGAAGAATGTTTTCTATGCAGTAGTTCGTTCTCCTGATTCATTGTTACTTGCACAGAATGGACCAGTCCTGGTACACAATGCAGGGGTTCTAGTCATTTTTAACTTGACGTGAAAAAATGGCGTCTTTGAAATTAAGAATAAACCAAAAGAGGTATAGGATGTTCTAGATTACCCTTACTGAAATACAAAGGTTTTTTCAACCGACAACCGTTTATCGATTATTTGTATTTTACTCTATTAATCCGGTACTTTGTGGCTAATAAAAGAATTCGTTTGCCACTTCACTCCGACCACAAAATAGATCCACCGGTCCGAATGCAATGTGCAGTCTTTATTTTATATTATTAAAAATATCTGACAGGTGTGTTCCTGAAATAAATCTTGGTCATAGGAGTGGCCTATATATCGGGCCGCCTTGGCCGGACGATATTACGATAGGAATTTTATATGAAAATCTACGATAAGGTCCGAAAATCTGAGAAAACATGTAGAAAACATACTTGTTTAAACCTAAGGAATAGATTCTTTGCATTGGACCAGCAGCTGTGCTTAATTGTAATTTGAAGACAGTCTCTCAAGAATGAATTCACTGCGTCGGACCATCTTCAAAGCTTTATCGTCATCTAAAGCTCTATCTTTCAGACCTAAAGTCTCCTGGCTTGACCAGCTACTCCGCGTAATTGTGAACTCTTTGTCTCCAGATTCTTCAACTCCTAATCTCGCATGGAGACTGATGTATGAATTGGTAGAATTCAAGGCTTAAATCGATTAATGTAAAAATAGTAACTTTGAAAATATAAGATCCTTTACATTATTATCGTGAAGATTATACATGTAAAGGGGAGCATCCGTCTGACATGCATGTAATAATAGACGAGCGTTGATAAATATTTCTGGTAAAATTACACAAATCCTCATGTCAACACTTAAAATGACATCAGACAGACTTCAACCTGGGCTTTAGCAACGTTTAATGTACGAAAAAATATTTGCACTCGGAAAAAGCACAAATCCCACAGGGGTCCGTAACGGAGCAAGGGTATAATTATGGAGATTTTTGGAACTTCGTCAAACATTTTTAATGGGGTCTAAAAGTGTCAGGATAACCCACGGGTGTCAGATATTTCCGTATTTAAAAGCTGCAAACATACACAGGTCAGAAATATTTTCGAAATGAATCACGCAATATATCTTGATTCTACGGAAGCATTTAAAGGCCTTCAGACGCTCATACGTTTTATCACGTTACGGCCACGGAAGGATATAGTACACTCACGCGCTCTCGGGCTCGTGTCCGATGTATGTGTCAGCTAGTACTTAAGCTGGACGATCGAAATTCACAAAACTTAGCGAATTATTGAAAATATTCTATATTTTTAAATAACATTAAATTTCTTATGTTCATTACATGCAGCTAAGGAACACTACCGATATATTTGAAATACTGTTCCCTTCTGTGTTTCTGGTTAGGTTTTCTCGTATATATCTGCATTCAAGTTAACTCCTTCCGTGTAAATAAACCATAAGTTGTGTATAACTCTCAAAAAGTAGGTGTTTCGCAGTTAGAAGGTATCTGACCGCATTAATAGTGACTTTACAAATATGTTGATGTATATGTATAAAATATGTCCAATAATTTTCCAGTCAAACAATTCCGTCGCTGGAATCCCAAGCAAAATTAAAACAATGTAGATCAAGGAGATCTGTTTATTTTTCACATTTTTTTAATAAATAGTACATGTAAAATATATTACATTTTTGCTGCGCATGATTAAAGATTGCTACATTTTTCATTTTATTCTCTTTTCGACATATGGCAGACATCTTTTTCAGTTTTAAAATCAGAACGAGTTTAACAGCACATTATCCTTTATTCGTTATTTGTATTTATTACGAAGCTTTTTTTTTTTTGCAGAAACTCTATTCTACAAAAATGCCGCTCCAGGGAATGTAGTTTATACATAACCTTAAAAATAAATCAACAGGAATTTAGGGTTTTCAATTTCATGAGCATTAAATAATTAAAGTACTGAGTGTACAGTTGAGGAAAGGTGAATTATGTTAGTACATGTATGAAAAGAATCCAAACCAAAAAATGGCACATGCGCTAACAGCGCTTTGATAGTTAGAAGACTAACCATATCATCAATATGGTACTGCGATTTGGTGATATAAATACAGTTATGCATTCAAACCCCCTGTAAAGTAAAAAGATGTAAAGGTATGCAGCCAATAGTGAATAGTAGTAAACTACTGCTCCATTGGTAATTTTTCAAAGTATGTTGAACTATTTTCTACAGGGCATAAGTACTTGTATGTTTGCGATCAAGTCCCCGGGTGAGTAGTCAGTAACGAAAATGACGTCAGAGGTGGTAAATTATTCCGCATTGAACTACATTGTACAGCGGATAGATATGAAATAGCTGTGAGACAGTCTATTCCTGATTAAATTCTGCGCGGTGACATAAAGAAGGTGATTTTGATAAATCACATTCCAAAATACATCTCTCATGCCTTCTATGCCTTGTATATTTTGCCAATAGACAAGCTGAAACCGGAAGCAGATGTTTCTCAAGAGTATAATGGCGGGAAAATTGCTAGTGCATTTCATGTTGTTTGGTAATAAATGTAAATTTTGAGACATGTACTCGCAGAAGACTGAAAAAAAATGTCTCTGTAATCTGTTTACATATGCAATGACTACATGTAAATTGAAATAATCGTTCATGATTCCGTTATGCATTTTCCATTCTAGATTAAGAATAAAACAATTCCGTTCCGCCATACAAATACTGCACATGTTGCAAGCTACCGAATATCAGTGTCCAATATCATAAAATTGTAAACGTCTGAAAGTATGATATGCAAATCAAGATGCCACGGTGTTTCTATGCACAGAAATCTATCGAGATCAAAAGGAGTTTGAGCATTGGTTATTACTGTTGTGCACTCGTCCAATTGAAGTTAGTATTGTTCTCATCACTCTAAATAAGCTCATAGTATAAGTAATGGCATTGTGTAAAGAGCACGTGCAAGGACAGGTCATTTTATTTTGGAGGTGAGTAACCTGGCATCTTTAAATGAATTATATTTGCAACATCTCTGTAGGAAATAAATGTTTGACTAGATAAAGTCCGTTGGCAGCTACGAATAATCCTAGTCATTACTTTCCGTTTTTTGAGTATGTTGAAAGACGGTTAGATCATTTTTGTATTGGCAAGTATGGGACATAAGCCGTTAGTGTGTACATGTCTACAAAAAGTTGATGTACACTTCAATCTGACGTTACAGATGTCACGAAATATTTGTGCTTTTAGAAAGCACATGTAGGTCCTTTACCAGGTTTGTTTAAAAACTAAATATAAGACATCACAATAAAAATACCAATTGTACTTTTCTAAAACTTTGCACTTTAGTATGGTGTATCATTTTATATGGATTTTTAACAGGCCAAGTTCGGTCAGAAATGGACCAACCTCTCTCGGGCGCGGATTGGAAGAAACTATTTCACGTGACAACATTTCTGTAATTATTTTTAGAAATATATAATATTGATGTTATTGCGCGATTTTAGAGCCCCAGAGTGAACAATACGGTTTAGACTCTCTTAATACCATATGCCTAAGAACACGATAAACAATTACCTCCGAAATAATCCTAACATTTCCGCAGAACAGTAATAACATG
Organism: Mercenaria mercenaria; assembly: GCF_021730395.1. NCBI lineage: Eukaryota > Metazoa > Mollusca > Bivalvia > Venerida > Veneridae > Mercenaria > Mercenaria mercenaria. The sequence continues at coordinate 15,942 of NW_026459934.1, forward strand.
TATGCTATATGAGTATGTATAGCTGTCCAAAATACATAGAATACTATAATTTCTACGTGATTCTGTATATGATTATGTCATGCAGCTCTCTGTTATCCTTTCAGATAAAATTAGAAAATATTACATAATGAAGTTAAATTAATTCGCCCCCTATGAATGAAATATCCTTATGAATGGAACTCTTTCGTCTTTGGTAAGGTAAACCTCAGTGACATAATACACACACTGTGTAATATGCAGAAATAAAGTAATAAATTATGCGAAATGTAAGATTTATTTAACAAAAATATACAACACATCGAATTAAAATTTTATCGAAACACTGAGACAATGTTTATGTTGTTTAAATGGAAACGGGATTCCAGCGACCACTTCGTTATAACGTATGACATCGGTATATAAATAGCTCACCAAAGAAGCACAGTTTCATTCAAACAAATGTCGATGCGCATTATTAATTATATGTTTAATAGAAGTATTCTTTGTACTAGGTATGATTTTGCATATAATACAATAAATAATGAGCACTTAATATGAATAATGTAAAATGGAAGCATAAGTTTTAAAAATGAATTCTTCCAGATCAGTTGCTATATGTACTAGGGGAGGTAAGCGCTGCGTGGAATTGCCACAGTAACGTGAGAAGAAAATTTTACGATTTGTATACCGGAACAGCGTACATGTTATGTTTTGCTACAGAAATAAGAAATAACGTTTACACTTACAATAGAAACTATAATATTATTTGATTTAACGGGCAATTTGTTTGTGTTTTTGGCAGTTTTTATACTAAACAAGTTCGTTTTAGAAACATTAAAGTAATATTGTAAAAGGTGCTTTAGGGGTTGGGGTGTGGGGGGGGGGGGTGGGGAGGGTGTAGATGTAAGATTTTAACTGTATTTCAGGTAATATTAAGATAGTGGACCCGTAATGGTAATGTTTAATAATTGCATCAACTTGATACAGTATTAAAGTTTACATTGTTTTTGCACTGTGTTGCATTTTTAAACAATTTTTAACGTGTCGGTTTATGTGTGTGTTTTTTTTTTAATTCTGTATAATTTATGTTATTTCCTCAAGCCCAATAGAGACAAATTTCACCATGATAACCACTGCGCAAAACGATCGCGAAGAATTCATTTTTCCAACTATTTTGATGAAAGTAAACCTCGAAATATTGCGTAACAATTATAAAACACAATATAAAACTATCGATAACATTTTTCTGGGAAGCCTCAAGTAAAAGGATTCAATCGGATAGAAATTACGCCCCAACACTGAAAAACTATAGCCTTGCTCTTTGCATTAAAAAAACAATGAGACACAAGTAAAACCTGCCTCTATTTCTTCCGCATTATGTAAACTAAAGAATAAATGCAAAATAAAGAACATTTACCACATGTAACTCAGCATTTTCAAAGATGTCTAAACGTTCACCCTTCTGTATCAGAGGTTAAATTCACTTTAAACAGCAATAAATGACTAATAAAATGAACAATTTCCGCTTTTGTACAACAAACCCAATAAAAAGTCTTGAAAAAAACAGTTTATCTTCCTAGGTAAAAGAAATAATAATGAAAACAAAAACGTTTGGTCCTTGTGGGGCTTGAACCTACGTCCTCCTGAAAACTAGTTAAAGTAGGTTTCTAGTAGGACTTGAATACTCTTCAAAAAGGAGGTACACTATTACGAGTCCATCAATTTCCTAACCATCGTATTAGGGAAGGAACAGGACTAGACCATAGTCATTAACAGTCCGGTTGGTAGCGGGGTTCGAACCTAGAATTTCCCTCAGATCGACAAGAAAATCGCCCCTTCAGTACTTCAGTGCTTTGATTTTTAATATACACACGGGTTGAAGTTTAAACGTTTGATGATTTTCCTTTCCGTATTCTGTGTTCAGGTTTTATTAGATATGTTATCCGGATAAATGACGTTATGTCATTATTTCCGGTTTATCAAATGTAGAGAACTACCTAAACAATAAAGGAAATAAAACCTCCATAGTCCAAACACTATAAACTAAGAAACATTTTCAACGTCATCTCTCGTATAACAACTTGAAAGAAGAAAAAACATCCGAAAATTGAGTATTGATGTAACTGTTTTCTAGTAGTTCGGATTTAAAGGAAAGCCATCTGTGTTTTTATTTCGCTCAGAAAATCTCCATAATGTGGCATAAAACTGGGCGCGCTTCCGCACAGCGGTGTCTTTAGTTTCAAGTAAAGTGTAATCATTAATAAATATATTGATATTTCATGCCTGATCATTATAGGTTATTAATTTTGTATGTGAATATATGCACGAGTTCTGCAGCGGTAATACTGCGCGACTTTAGGAGCGCAATATTGTCCGCGAAAGAACGAGTGCATGGACGTCACGCGATTCTTTCCATTACAACGTTAAGAAAACTTTCCACGTCCTATATTAGTCCAACTAATGACGTAATTATAACTTTCATTTCATTTCAGTCTGATAAATTACTACGTGCCAGTATCTGATAGGTCAGATTAATCAAAGTGTAAAAGTAAACAAAATGTTGCATAAATTACAAATTAAACAAACACACAATAGCAACAAAAATCTAAAGAAACGAGATTCGCAATAGGCGGACCGTCAGGGGAGGTAACTAGAGTCACGGATTGGGACTAGTCCGATATGAAAGCGTTCAACGTCATGATATGGAAAAATATTACACGATCGCGGTCCATTGAAACCCAATGGAAAATAATTTTTGGTATGTAATAATCATTATTTCCTCTTGTGTATTATTTACAATCGTGCATTGTATACTGACTATACTGACATAATTTTATATAAAACCTAAATGTTTGGAGCAACACTAACGAGTTTTTACATTGTTCACATTGTTTTATCGTTTTTGTTTTTTTTTGTGTTTTTTTTGTTGTTGTTTTTTTGTAGGTAATCGCTCTAATATCCATGCGATGATTATATTAATTGAAATGTTTTTTTTTATTTAATTTTCATTTTTAAAACCTCTTGTAAAATCCCTGCCCTTTCGGACAATTGGTATCAAAATTCACGAAAAAAACGATCATAATTACGGATAAATTGAATGGGCGGATTAAAAGAAGTAAGGTTCATTCTAATGTTTGAAATCTCAAGGAATTTTAATCGAACTTCAACTTCATACGTTAACTTCGCAAGAGACGTTGAAGGGGAAGGCGAAGGTTGAAATCTCAAACTCTCTATTTTCGGAACTTTTATGTCTGATTACTTTTTCCAAGAGTTAATCTCTTCAAGCGTTATATTTTTTTCTGGTCAGCAAATTTGTGTGCTCTCCTCCTGCAGTTTTCATACAACTGTAATGAAACTTGGTATATCAATACGACAGCAACATAAAGTGGACATGTGCATATTTTCAGGACATTCATGTCCGATAATTTTAAGAGTTATGGTCTTTTTGAACTTTGAAATATTACAGTTGTGTACTTCACTCTTATAGTTTCAGTCAGTTTGAAATGAAACTTGGTACACATCATCGACATGAAGTGGACATGAACATATCAATGTGATTTTTATATTTGACCAATTATGCCACCTTCGAAGAATACTGTTCTGCAGATGTCAGTCAGTTGGTCGGTCTGTAGACCATTCACTTTTGGGATGATAACCCAATAATGCTTTGGCCTAGTTATGAAAGTTGAAAGGAACGTTGAAAATGACCAGCAGATGATCCCTATTGATTTAGAGGTCAGTATATTAAAGGTCAAGGTCACAGTGACCCGAAACAGTTAAACAATTTCCAGATAATAACTCAAGAACGCTTAGGCCTAGGATCATGAAACTTAATAAGAAGGTTGATCGTGACCGGCAAATTACCCTTTTTTTAAGTTAGTAGATCAAAGATCAAGGTCACAGTGACCCGGAAAAGTTAAACCATTTTCGGACGATAACTTGAGAAATCTTTGGCCAAGGATCATAAAAATTAAAAGGGAGGTTGAACATGACCAGCAAATAATCCCTTTTGATTTTGTAATTTTGAGGTCAGAAGGTCAATGGTCAAGATCAAAGTGTCCCAGAACAGTTAAACGGTTTCCGGACAATAACTTGAGAACACTTTTGAATCATGAAACAGAGGAGGAAAGTTGAACATGGCCAGCAGATGTCCCCTGTTGATTTTAAGGTCAGTAAGTCAAAGGTCACAGTGATTCGGAACAGTTAAACCGTTTCCTGACGATAACTTGAGAATGTTTGGGGCTAAGATTAGCATGACCACTCCTATTGGTTTTGAGGTCAGTAGGTCAGAGGTCAATGTCACATGACTAGAACATTATAACATTTATTGCCAAATAACTAGAGAATAATGCTTTGATCTAAGGTCACATATGATATAGAGGTCACTTATGACTGGCAAATGACCATTCGTCAAAAGTTCAGTGCTCAGTGACAAAATAATTACTGTTCCTTTTGTAGTTACCGGGAATTTCGTGTTCTACGACCTTTTGCTTATTTGAAGTTGTTGAAATACTACAGCTACAGCACATCTTCTGCTACAGTTTCAATCCAATTGAAATGAAACACTTATGCACTCAAGTGCGCACATTTTATGTAATACGTAAGGATAAGCTCACAAACCAGCCCCCGTAAATGTGATTCGATTTTAATTAATTGTGGTAACATATAATAAATGAATACGATCGTGATTTTTAACAAAATAAAATTTACTCCCCTATCCTTCATTGATATGCGTTATTACATGACATTGGTCCATAGATTTTGCTATATGCCCTGACTATATTGAATACTAGTTTCTGACAATAATTATAAATCAAAGCTGAAAAATTCCTTCTAAAGTCTTTCAATAAAATTACCTGATTTTGTAAGACAACTTTCGTTCAATTTTCTTCCAATCAAATTGCAGTATTCATATTGATATATAGTCATCACTTGTGTCGGTGCGACGTTAAACCCAACAAAATAAATAAATAAATATAGTTATCAAAGGTTTTGCCTAAAATCCGAAGGCCGAGGACAAATAGTTTTGTTATTCAAGTGTTTTATAGCATGCCATAGAAATAAGTTCTAACAGTTAATTTTATTTATTCTCTTATAACTCAGTTAACATGTGTGCAATATAGACCGTTTATATGGCAAATCTATGGCCCGAATTTTATGAAAGTTCTTGTAATAACTATTGATAGTGAAATGAACTATGTAAGTTAAATGTGTTTCACTGTAATGTTTAAGTTTTTTTTCTGTATTTCAGAGCTGAAAGACGATTTGGCTGCCTTTTACTCAAATAGATACAGTACAATACCGCTGTCACCACTATTCGAGAAACACGACACTCCACTTGTAGATTTTTACATTTTGCCTGAAATGAATTTCATTGAAATACAAAAGAAAAAGCCAGCTTGGGAAGAGACTAAAACTCCAGTCAAATCGTTGTCGGACGTATTCAAGTCTGAAAAAAGTTGTGAAATATATTTAACCGCTGATGCTGGATATGGGAAAGCTGCATTTTCAAAATATCTTGCTATCACGTGGTGCCAGGCTCATCGTCCTGAAAAGAAATACACAAAATACTTCAAAGAAGATGCGATAAACGCCATGCGTGGTTTTGAGTTTTTGTTTCCTGTGTTTCTGCGGGATTCTTCTGATGATTGCAGCATTGATGATTTGATAGTAAAACAAATTGTGCAAAATTTGTCTCGGCCTTTCGCATTGACAATAGATTCTCTATAGGAAATTCTGCATCGCGAAAGATATCTTGTGATATTAGATGGTTTAGACGAGTGGATCCATCCCGAAAAGAAATGTGCAAAAGTGCCAAAAACGATCCCTCATCGTAATGCACGTGAAAAGTGTGTAATCCTAACCACGACAAGACCTTGGAAATTAGGTGTTTTGAATCTTAAAACTAGTGAAATAGATAAGAAAGTGGAACTAGTAAAACTAACCTCCGAGTCAGCACAGACATTAGAGGAAAGAGCGATTTCAAAAATAAAGAATTTGGATATTGCTGAAGCGGAAAAGCTGGCCAAACAATTGAATAAAAAAATCAAAGAAAATAAACTCGAAGATCTGGAATCCGTTCCCCTTCTTACGATGTATCTCATTTGTTTATGGTGTGACGATATTCCACTAGGACAGTCAAAGTGTGGACTATATGCAAGCATTATTGAACTCCTGCTGTCAAGAACTATAAGCAAGTATCCGGAAGTGGAACTAACGTGCGAACTCTCCCAGAGTGATATTCCACAATGCTTCAGTGAACATGAACATTGTACTAAATACTGCACATATCTGAAAGCTTTAGGACAATTAGCATTTGACACATTATTCAGTGAAACAAAGGAGAGCACTCTTGTTTTCAATACGTCAGTGGCTGATAAGTATCTGTCACCAAATTATTTGAAATTAAGTCTTGACTCGGGAGTATTAACACAAAGTACAATAAAGACATTAACAAAACAAATTTCTAAAGTTTCGTTTTCGCACAAAACAGTGCAAGAATTTTTTTGTGCATTGTACATTAGCTGTCAAAATGAAAGTGATATCAAAGAAATTTTTCTTAAGGAATGCAAAAGTTTGCAAAGTATTCTTGACATGTCGACAGTGTTTGTTTTCATCAGTGGAATCAATGCAGAAATCATTTCATCAATATCTCGCAATTTCATGCTAGTAATCAGTGAAGATAAGGTAACGAGCGAATACAGGACTTCGACTGATGAGGACTGTGACCCTCTGAAAGACATACAAGACATGTACATTTCTTGTATGAAAGAAAACACGAGCGACAAGGAACTCAAACTTTTCTGTCAAGATTTTTTCTTTAGTAAAGATTGTAAAGAAGAAAAATACTTTTCACATTTAACACGGCTTGTCGTAGATCTACACAATAAAAACAACATGGAGTCAATAAATATCAACACAGAAGATGGTCCTAGTTTACGTGAAATTATTGATTCTTGTTCACTCGACGAATTGTTCCAGATTAATAAAATATCCTACTGGGGTCAAGGTGAACAAGCGCAGCTTCCTGCACTGTTGAATAGGTCGCCGAAATGTGTCACTGTTACATCGCTTGATCTACCTGGTTCTTGGAGCCGTGAAATGTTGGAAACATTACAGAATAATTCTCTGTTACAAGCAATTTATATCCGAGGTTTCAAAATGAGTCACGATGAACTGAATGACTTTCTGAATTATATTATAAACAGAAAAACAATGACGGAGATTAGATTGAAGTGGTTATCGTGTATCGAGCATGATCGTTGGTCGTGTACTTTCAGTTTAGATTTTTGTCAGCATTCAGATCTAAGGAAGTTAGTATTAAGCGGGATACCTAATGTGTCACAATTGAAAGTTAATAGTCAAGTGAAACACGTGGTGTTGTCATATATCAATCTAGATGAAATGTCGCTGCCTCTTGACATGCTAAGTATTGAACATGTTTATTTGGACGGGGTAAACATGTCTGCTTCAACATTCCGTGATCTCGTTAAGGTAGTGGAGAAACTTGCACACAAAGTCACAGTAACAATATTCGCGTTTAAGATAAAACCGGAAACAGAGTTTGAAGACGTTAAACAATATATACGTTCATCTCAGAATTTCCGAGTTACGAAGGATAGTCCTACGTGGTTTGAGTTTGAAACAAAAGTTGAAAGTTAAGGTACTCAATAACTCGGGCAGATAGTGTCCATGTATATAAATATTATTCATAAAACAAATGTTACATGTATATACACACTGCATTTGACATTTGTGTGACATACATATGTGTACGTAATTAAATATAATGGCAGTTGCGTGTGATGAAAAAAAACATTGAATGAATTCTTGGAGGAAAAAATGGACATTCTTTTATACACAAGTAAGTTATTTTATTTGCTTTTATTTATTATATTCTAAAAAAATTTAATACCTTTTATCAGTTATATAGAATAGAGTCACGTCATGTTAAAAGAGGCCATCTTTCTGAAAACTGTTGTTTCATTAATTTAAAAGTTAATAATCAGATACTTGATCTCTGTCTCCAAATTGACCACAGTTACACTCAATATTCTTGGGTAGTTTAATGACATAGTGTTTTGCTCCCTGAAGGTATGAATTGGAAGTGGGGGGTGAGAGCATATAGTCCCCACCTTGTCCGTTCTTCCTTCTGTCTGTCCCACTTCTTACAGAAATGTTTGGTCAAAGTTTTATAAGCTTGAATCTCAGTACCCACCAATTGGAATGCATTGAAACTTCACACACATGTTCGCTGTCATAATGTGACATGCAGAGGACAGGTTCCATAACTCTGTTTTGAATTTTAACAGAATTATGCCCCTTTTTCGACTTAAATTCTTTTTGTTAAAGTTTTGCATGTAAGCTGGAATATCAGTACCTAATAATGGGAATGCTTTGAAACTTGACACATTGTTTACTGTCATTATCTGACATGCAATGCAGAAGTTCTATGACTCTGTTTTGATTTTTTACAGAATTATGCCCCTTTTTCGACTAAGAAATTCTTGGTTAAAGTTTTACTGGAAGATCAGTACCCACTATTGGGAATGCTTTGAAACTTCGCACTCTTGTATACTGTTATAATCTGATATGCAAGGCACAGGTTCCTTAACTCTATTTTGCATTTTACAGAATCATGCCCCGTTTTTCAACTTAGAAATTGTTGGTTTAATAATGGGAATGCTTTGAAACTTGACACATTGTTTACTGTCATTATCTGACATGCAATGCAGAGGTTCTATGATTCTGTTTTGATTTTTTTAGAGAGTTATGCCCCTTTTTTCGACTAAGAAATTCTTGGTTAAAGTTTTGCATGTAAGATGGAATCTCAGTACTCACTAATGGGAATACTTTGAAACTTCACACACTCGTTTAATATCATGATCTGACATGCAATGCACAGGTTCTATAACTCTGTTTTGAATTTTTACAGAATAATGCTCCTTTTCTCGACTTCGGTGCTAGGGGGCGTGGGCAGTGTTGCATTTTCCATTACTGCTCATGAACAGACTCAATCAAACCGAGTCTGCAATTTTCACTGTTTGCATTGTTCTCGGTGCTTCCGAGGGATCTACTTTCCAGATTTTATTAGATTTTTTTTGGTTGAAGTTTTGTGTATAAGCTTGAATCTCAGTACCCACCAATGGGAATGCGTTGAAACTTCACACACTTGTTTACTGTCATAATCTGACATGCAGTGCACGGGTTCCATCACTCTATTTTTGCATTTTACAAAATCATGCCTCTTTTCCGACTTAGAAATTTAAGGTTAAAGTTTAGTATTTTAGCTGGAATCTCAGTTACAACAAATGGGAGTACTTTGAAACTTCACACACTTGTTTACTGTCATGATCTGACATGCAATGCACTTGTTCCATAACTCATTTTTGCATCTTTACAAACTTTTGCCTCTTTTTCGACTTAGAAATGTTTGGTTAAACTTTAACTTAAAGTTTTGTATTTTAGCTGGAATCTCAATACCCACTGACGGGAATTCTTTGAAACCTCACACACTCGTTCATTGTCATGGTGTGATATGCAGTGGGCAGGTCCATAACTCTGCTTTGCATTTTTACAAAATTATGCCCCTTTTTTCGAGTTTTGTACTAATTCAGTAGAGCTAATTTCCATGTTTTATTTTTATACGCCCGTCTGATTATGGGAACGCCCTTAGAGGCGGGCGGGTGGGTTTAATCTACAAACTTTGTCTTGAGAACATCCTTTAATGCATAGAGGGATTTTATGTAACCTGTTAACCATTATGTAATAGAGTGTCCTGCGTAAGAACTTAGGTCAATATTACACTTAAGAGTTCAGATACAAGAATGACTTTATCCTGAGCATTTCTTCTTCATGCATGGAGAGATTTTAATATAACTTGACACAGATGTTTGCCATCAGAAGACGGAGTGTTATGCGCAAGAACCAAGTCCCTAGGTCTAATGTCAAGGTCACACTTAAGAAGTCAAAGGTTAAATTTAAGAATGACTTTAACGGGAGGATTTCTTCTTCATGCATGGAGGGATTTTAATGTTAATTAGGACAATTGTTTACCATCATGAGACGGAGTGTCATGCGCAAGCTTCAGGTCCCTAGGTCTAAGAAAAGGTCTCACTTTGAAGTCGAAGGTTAGATACAAGAATGACCACTTTGTGTGGAGCATTTCTTCTTCATTGATGGAGGGATTGTGATGAAACTTGGCACAATCATATGTGCAGTTCTGTAACAAAAACTTTTCTTCTAACAAGATGTCGACGGGCTTATTATGTGACTGTAAAGCTTATTCAAAACATTTTTAGTAATAAGACTGTTGAATAGTCGAGAGTTACAGCTCTCCGACAGCACTTTTCAAATACATTCTTGCTTTAGTAATGTATAAAATTTCTATCAAACATATTTCTCTTTGCTTCAGAATGGGCCATTTTATTGAATGGCGATGTCCGTTGAACTGGAGACGGAAAATATTCTTCATGCTAAATAGTGTTTTAATATGTAGCATTTTATTCTATATCTTTTTGAAATATTATTGTCTATCTTTTATATCTTTAACAAAGGATTGAAATACACGGGTTTTGGTTTAAACATATATTTTGGTAGGAAAGATGATACAAAGTGGATATTTGCTTGTTTTTCGTGAATATGGAATATATCTACGCGCTCATGAAAATATGAAAATTTTCTCACTTTGATGTGAGATATTCTATATTCACGAAAAACAAACAAATTTATTTTTTATTTTATGCTTAATTAAGTTGAGATAGGCATTTTGCAACAAATTTTAATCTCAGCGCGGGAAACAGACGCGCGTAAACGGACATAACGTCAGACGTGTTGGGACGTTAGAAAGACGCACACGACATAAAGTTCCATTTTATTTTATATTTTGCTGCATAACATTATAAAATTCTCATTAAAGTGGAATTATACGCATTTTTCAAGTAAAAATTGAGCTGAAATAGATGTCTGTGTAAAAAGAGTGGAGGAAATTAAAGCTTTTAACCCAATATACCAAACTCTTCCTGTTACCAGTATGAAACAATAACTTTCCAAATTTGACTTTTCTTATTTTAACTGGGGCAGTCTTTTTTAAGTAAAGTCAAACTGCATGCAGGAGTTACTTCCCTTCAACTTAAGAAATCTCTAACTATAAATAAGGGAGATAAATGCATAGAAGATTGAAGAAAAGAACTATTATTTTATTAGTCCGATTTCTTTATTTCTAAAGAATCAACTTCAAATACTTATGCGGCACTGTCATTAATTTAACACATTTAAATGCAGAGCAACCGAAATTGCTTTTATTAAACATTCCACCAAAAACACACTATTTGCAGTAAGTTGCGCATAATGTCACTTAAAGTAAACTAATTTGAATTGAGAAATATACTATAAAGAACAAAGTGCGACTACAATGTTCATCTTATTTTAAGGAAGTTTATAAAATTGACCTGTACGAAATTTTACAGCTGTAAAAGATCTGTATTTTTGTTCAAAGTTAGAGTCATGATAATTTCAATTTTACACCTGTAGATTTTATATAACTACATTGATTTTACAGCTGAAAATTTCAATTTACAGCTGTAAAACGACTGTAAAACAAGTAGAATTATGCAAATGAGATACAGCTGTAAAAATACTTACAGCTGTAAAAATGAAAAAGTTACAGCTGTAATTATGCCTAAAAGTTACAGCTGTAAAAATATAATAGGTGTTGAAAAAGAGAACATTATTTTAATGGACGAAAGCAGAAGTACAGAAAGTTTTAGGATGGATTGTAATTCTCTAGAAAGGGTAGCAATTACTAAACAAATGGCAAAATAAATGATCTAGTAAATAAAAAACAATATCAAATATGTTCCTAGTATAATAGCAATTGCAAAATTCAAGGGTAGGATACAAAGTAGAAACTATGCATCATATCTTGTTTATAAAACTTTCTATATCATGAAAACGTATGACATTCTTGTAATTATTTCCTTTAAACTTATCAGTTTCAAATAAAGAGTAAATTAATGCATTTGCTTACACATGCCTTTTTACAACTGTATTAGATAATTAAACATTTGCACTTACTCCATAATTGCTAAAATTCCAATATTTTAGATGATGTGGTGTCTCTGTGAATTTCAGTTATATCCCGCCAAAATGCTTTAAAGATGGCTGACAGTACACGTTTCCCTCCAAAAAAAGTTGCAACTGTAATTTTGAGACATGATCATTTTACAGCTGTAAATTTCGACTAAAATGTTTACAGCTTTATTTTGAGACCTGCAATTGTTTTACACCTGCATTAATCAACTGTATTTCTGATAATTCTCCACTTACAGGTCTTTTACAGCTGTAATTTCAAAATACAGGTCTTTTACAGACATTTTACAGCTGTAAATCGGGTCCTATTTTCGTACAGGTATACACAATGTACAAGTAGGTCGGCATTTACAGTGAGTGATATGCAGTGAGTGATATGGATTATATCTCACTGATAAAACACAGTGTTTCATCAGTTAGCATAAAATAATAAAAAAAACAAAAACAATCTAATATACATAACAGGATGTCACGTAAATGTCACCGCGTTAACAAGGCGTTCATTATGGTTAGATACCACCATTTGTTTTTCCATATACTTCCATTACACCAACCATTCTCTCGGGATTCTGCAGATGTTATAACATGAAAAAAGCATGCGTTATCCCTATAATAAATTGCTCTAAACGCACTAAAAAAATCTAATTTCGAATAATTCCCAGTACGTTACCTTTTTTGAATAAGTGGTCTCTGACCTTATATCTCGCGTTCAATGTTCTAGATATTTCATTTCTCCTTCCATTTAAGATCGATTCTTTAAATTGAAAAACAATTTAAAACTTTAAACACTACTGTTTCTGTTAAATCGACTTACTACTAAGAAAACTGATTTTCACATTCTTAAGAAAATTACTGATGTTGCTTTAAATTGTTTTAGTTTATGCACATCTGTATCATTATTTAAACGTCTCTGAGACTAGTATCTTCTGCATGTTTAATTAACTAATGAACACATGAGCGTATTCCTACACCAGTTTACCAGTCTACTAATTAGTACATAGTCATAGTTATTGTATCAACTTAGTGTTCGTCTGGCACATCTCGGTAATTCTCGTCTAGGTCGACATCCGGTGTTGGTCGTTTCCATGGATATATTTCCTGTAGCTGGTTCCCGTGATTCATCTGAGCGTCTCCAAATATTGTTCGGCCTTTGGTAGCTGTGTAGAGTAATATTGTTTTTACGTGGTTACATATTCGCAGTAAGAGAAGCATTCAAATAATTGTAAATTTCAATGTATATGATTTTCTTTATGTCTTTTTCAGGTCCAGTTTCCCCTTATACGTAAAAAAAGATTGCCGGTAATACTTCAAGATCAAAGATGAACTTCCGGTTGCTAGGCTACGCATACATTACCATAAAATACCTGGTATGGCAGCTTGTTTCCGGCAGATGGACAAAAGAAATTCACCACTAATACTTCACGAGCAAAGATGTACTTCCGGTGCCTAGGCTGCACACACCATAACATACTTGGCATGACCCCTTGTTTCTGGCTATTGAACAGGACTGTAATCGTATTATACCTAAACATTTGTGAGAAAAACTGCATTGAATATTTAATTTTTATTACCAGATACAAATCATACTGTTTTACTTACATTTATCGGTAAAGAAATGTCTTACTTTCACTTGTGTAAACATAGTGCTTTTGAACTCATTTTTCTACTAAGAAAAGTTAATAGGTAAAGTTTTGTATATAAATTAGTATTATGAGGAGGGTTTCAAATAGTCACGCGCGCTGTCATAAGTCAACTTCATTCGAGAAAGAGTTTAATTTGGCTTCATTTTGTTGTTAAATTCTAGCAATGTTAAAGTGCTATTTTACGATATTTAGTTTAAAATTGCCGGGAAATGGCTGTTTTATAGCATACATCTATACTGTTGCAAGTGAATTTGCTGTGTTTGACATACCATACGGCAAAGAAGTTGCAGAATTTTGTATGGAGTAGTTTAAATATTAAATTCATTTTGTTTTAACAAAGAAATATATTGTGAGGCATGATTTTATGTTGTTATCAAAATCACGATATGTTTGCATAGCACTATACTATAAAATGTAATATTTTCACGGAAAAATCCCTATTTATTTAATATGACTTGTAGTCCCTCTGTAGAAAATTATTTGTTTCTAGCAGATAGCATTCATAATTATACTAGGAAGAACATTAATATTTCCGAAAACATTGTAATGTCTGTAGAGGACTTTTAATAACTTTGATTGCAAAAAAATAAACAACATAAAACTGTGAATCATTTTTGTTTCAGATGATTGTGATAAAAGTCTTTGATTAAACAGTAGATGAAATCTTTTCTATGAAGACTACTTGTTTTGTTAAATTATTGGAGTCACTTAATGAATGGAATGACTAATTTTTTATCTCTACGAACATGTTTATACAGATTCACTTATTTCTACATGTGAAACGAAAAGACGTTGCAAGAGAAATAATCATTTCATCAACAAACGTTGGTATTACATCGCAAGAAAAGGGGACTGCAGACTATATAATAAATACGACACAGTTACTTTACAAATATAACAATACATGAAGGTGTATTTCTAAAGGAAGATAATCGTTTCCTAAGTTCTGAATTATAGCAATTACCATGTGTATATATATATTTGATACACTATGGTACATATATGGTCTGTACGCCTTAGGTAATTTGTATTATGTAAAATCTTTTTTGAGTTAGATAAACCAAAATTAAGACAGTACAGGCTATATTTTCTACCTGAATTTCATAAAACGTTTGCTAGAATGTTTGCACTATGTTGATTTCAGGACTGGATGACAAGAAGTTTTAAACAGGGTCACTAGCTCAAATCATACAAAATATATGTTAACATTCTAGAGGCGATGTTTTTTCTGCTTGAACAGGCTATGTTTTTCGACGAATTTGAATAATTCGGAAAATCTTGCTAGATGGTCACAGAATGAACATTTCTTCAAATCTTTTTTTAAATTCAGCTTGTTGTTTCTGAGAAGATTTTAAGCTTGACTATACAAAGTATCGAGAGCTGTCCTTCTCGGCCCGGTGTCGGCGTCCTTCCGCGTCCGCACCTTGGTTAAAGTTTTGGCGAACTTTCTATTTATCTTTGTAATTACTTGATGGATTTGTTTCAAAAATAATTATTTTACGTCAACACCTTCATCATATGGCTCAACGGCCATAACTCTCACACCACTATTTCATGAATTATTCCCCTCCTTTTATTTAGGATTTCAGGTTATAGTTTTGATTCACTTTCAATCTATCTCAGTTATTACTAAACAGATTTGATTCAAACATAAAATGTTAGTTCCACATCATCACCCGCATCACATGACACAAGGTCCATAACTCTAGCAGCAATTGTTTATGAATTATGCCCCTTTTACTTAGAATTTTAGGTTAATTTTGATGCATTTTCACCATATCTCTGTAATTAGAGAGGATTTAATTCAAACTGAAAATAGTTGTTCCACATCATCACTCACACCATATGACACAAGGGCCATAACCCTTGTACCAATATTTTATGAATTATCTCCCCTTTTATGTTAGAATGAAACTTAATGTTATTTTGATGTTGATTTATCTGCTGGGATTTCTTAAATCATTTAAAGAAGTGAAAGAATTTTCAAAATCAAATAAGGATTAAGAAAGTTATCAGCATTGAAATATTCGGTCAAAATGACAGCCAAAATGTTTCCATTGCAACAAAAACAAAATGGCGGATTTATTAAATTTCTACACACATTTATGAACTATATTTACTTATAACTGTAAAATAATTTCTTTACATTTTCACGCCCGTATCTGAAAGTGCGTGGCGTATTATGTGAACACCCTTGGCGGTTGGGTGGCGTCCAAAAGTAAGTTCGCTTTCAAAGTAGGAAGTTTTCATCCGATCTTTACCAAACTTGCGGACAATGTTTGTGTGCATAATATCTCGGCCAAGTTTGAAAACCACTCACATCTCCCCAGGATTTCTTGGATTATGGCCCTTGAATTACTCGAAAAACTGCCACTTTAGCCTTGTGCGCTCTCTAAGTCGAACAGTTTTCATCCGATCTTCACCAAACTTGCTGACAATGTGTGTTGGCATAATAACTCGGCAAAGATCGATTACCACCTAAATCGACCCGGGCACTCTTGGATTTTGGTCATTGATTAACTTGAAAATCTGCGTTTTTAGCCTTGTCCGCCCTCTAAGTCATACAGTTTTCATCTGATCTTCACCAAACTTTATGACAATGTTTTTGAGCATAATATCTCGGCCAAGTTCGATAACCACCCAAATCTCCTAAGGTACTCTTGGATTTTGGCCCTTGAATTTACGTAACTGAGTATTTAGACGGGTGTATTTTGTAACAGTCTGGAACTCTTTTTCCCTTTGGCGCAAATGCTCACCTCTATGAGACGGAAACCTCGGGTCGCTATCTCAAAGGTCAAGGTCAATCTTTGGGGGTCAAAGGTCATTCTAGAGCTTGTCCAGGCTGTAACTTTGCCATGCATATTTAAGCAATCCTTTTCATACGCTCGTTTGAAAAAAGGGACGTATTATTGGAACGCCCCTGGTTGGTGGGCGGGCTACGTCCACAAACTTTGTCTCGAGCATATTTTCTTCATGCATCGAGGAATTTTAATATAACTTGGAACAAATGAAAAATGTTCATCATGATGAGACGGAGTGTCATACGCAAGAACCAGGTTCCTAGGTCTAAGGTCAAGGTCACACTTGAGGTCAAAGGTAAAATTCAATAATGACTTTGTCCGGAGCATTTTTTCTTCATGCACGGAAGGATTTTGACGTAACTTGGCACAATTGTTCATCATTATAAGACGGAGTGTCATGCTCAAGAGCCAGGCCCCTAAGTCTAAGGTCAAGGTCACACTTATAGGTCAAGTGATACAAGAATGATAACATTGTCCGGAGCATTTCTTCTTCATGCATGGAGGAATTTTGATGTAACTTTTTTTAATATTTACCACTACGGGTCGGAGTGTCATGCGCAAGAATCAGGTCTCTAAGTCTAAGGTCAAGGTAACTCTTAGAGGCCAAAGGTCAGATACAAGAATGACCTTGTCCGGGGCATTTCTTGTTCATGCATGGAGGCATTTTGATGTAACTAAGCACATTTGTTCACCATCATCAGACAGAGTTTCATACACATCAACCAGTTCTCTAGTTTAGAATTACTTCCCTTTGTTGTTACTATGTATAGCCTATTGTAACTTTTTTTATTACTGGTCGCAGGGACCACTTTTCTTTAGTACAACATGCATGTTACATCCAATTTTAAGATGCATTTTGACCTATCGCTACCTGGTAAGGATTTTTGTGTGGACTTTTTTAAAGATGAACTTCCCTTTGTTATCACTATAAATAACTTATATTGTAACTTTTTTTTTATAATTGACCATAGGGAAAAACCAAGACCACTTTTCTTTGGTACAACATAGATATTACCTTCAAAGTTTACGTGTATTTTAAGGTGTCTATCTCTACCTGGTAAGGAGGTTTTGTGGACTTACAAAAACAAACGAATTACAAGAATTACTACGCAGCCACAGAATTAAAGATACACTTGCTAGTGTTAAGAAATTTGCTATGACGGGCGTATATTGTGCCATTCTGACACTCTTGTTTCCAGTTATAATGAAAGATGTTTCTTACACTCAAGAAACACATAAAATTAACCTGTTTGAAAGGAAATTTGCTAAATAAAAAAATCAGCAGTGTGTAAATGACGCCATAAATACACAAAATGGCTGCCTCCATTAACAACAATTTACCTTAATTTCAAACTGCCATATCTCTTTCAATAATGGTCCAATTTTAAAATTCTTACAGTGTTATAAAAGATTTGAGGATGGTTTTCATATGAAATTAACTTAATGTCAGGCATTCCTTGTCCTTTAAAGTTAATTTTCATGCATTTTCACTATATCTCTTTTATTACAGAGAGGATTTGATTCAAACTTTAAATGGTTATTCAATGTCATCACTCAATCATATGACACAAAGACCATAACTAGCACCAGTATTGCATGAATCATTTACCTTTTTTACTTAGAATTTCATGTTAAAGTTTTGGTGCAGTTTCACTCTACCTCAGTTATTACTAAAATGATTTGATTCAGTGTTAAAGTAGTTGTTCCACATCATCACATACATCACATGACATAAGATACATCTCTCTTGCGCCAATATGTCATGAATTATGCCCACGTTTTGCTAGATTTTTTTCTAATGTTTTGGTACTCTTTATCTTTATCTCTTTTATTACTTAATGCGCTTGACACAGACTCAAGCTATTGCCCAATATCTTCATCCACATTGAAGTCATTAAACACTCCAGTGACAGCTCAAGCTTCCTCATATGTGCAGTCACAAGTTATCCAACAGTGAAATTGTCCAGCGCGCTGTCTCCTGTGACAATTCTTGTTGAAGGTTTTCCTTCCGTTGCCATTGCAACCTAAGTTATGCGGGAAGCACCCTTTGAAATTGAATCTTGTCAATGTCTTTATCTCTGAAAAATCTAGGTCAAGTTAAAAAAACTTGCTTTCTAAGATCATAAGCTAGATCCTTCAGTTAGTTCTGCACGTTTTGATATTTTTTCTGCAGCGTAAATTTTAAAGTAACCCTATATTTTTTAACTCACCTGAGCACGAAGTGCTCTAGGTGAGGTATTGTGACCTGTCATTGTCCGGCGTCCGTCGGCGTCGGCGTGCGTCGTCCGTCAACATTTGCCTTTTTAACACTTTACAGGCCACAGTTGTGACCCAATCTTTATGAAGCTTAGTCAGAATGTTTGTTTTGATGATCTGTAGAATAAGTTTGAAACTGGGTCATGTGCGATTAAAAACTAGGTCAGTTTGCCAGATCAAAGGAAAAGCTTGTGAACACTATAGAGGCCACATTTGTGACTCAATCTTTATGAAGCTTAGTCAGAATGTTTTCCTTGATAATTTCTAGGTCAGATTTCCATCTTGGTTATGCGGGATCAAAAACTAGGCCATCCGGTCTAATCAAAGGAAAGGATTGTGAACACTGTAGAGGCCACACTTGTGCTTTAATCTTTATGAAACTTGGTCAGAATGTTTGTTTTGATTATCTCTAGGAAAAGATAGAAAGTGGGTTATGTTGGGTCAAAAACTAGGTCACTAGGCTAGATCAAAGGAGAATCTTGTTAATACCTTAGAGAACACAATTTAAGTTTGAAACTTATAAGAGTTGATCAGAATGTTTGTCTTTATGTCCTCTTAGTCATTTTAAAATCTGGATCATATGGGGTCTGATCAAAGGAAAATCTTGTTAACACTCTAGAGTCCACAGTTTAAGTGTGAAACTCATGAAAATTCGTCACCATGTTTGTCTTCATGACCTCTATATCAAGATTGAAATGGGTCATGTGGTGTCAATCAAAGGAAAAGCTTGATAACACTACAGACACCACGTTTATGACCCTATCTTCATGAAACTTGGTCAAAATGATGATCTGGATGATCTTTAGCTAAAATTTGAATCTGGATTATCTGGGATTAAAAACTAAGTCACCTAATAAAATCAAAGAAAAGCCTTGTTCATGCAATAGAGGCTATATTTTTCATTTGATATGCATCAAATTTGATCAGAATGTTTGTCTGCATAAAATCTCGGCTGATGTTTTATCTGGTTGATGTAGGGTAGAAAACTAACTCACTAGACCAGATCAAAGGAACATCTTGTTAATACTTTAGAGATCACAATTTAAGTTTGAAACTCATGGGAATTGGTCAGAATGTTTGTCTTGATGACCTCTAGGTCATGTTCAAATCTGGGTCATACAGGGTAAAAAACTAGGTCACCAGGGCAAATCAAACGGAAAGCATGTGATTCTATCTTTATTAAACTTGGTCAGAATGTTTGTCTTGATGATTTCATGCTCAAGTTTGAAAGGCTAGATGAAAGGAAATGCTTGTGAACACTCTAGAGGCCACAGCAACTGTTGTGACTCAATCTTTATGAAACTTGGTCAGAATATTTGTCTTGATGATTTCTAGGTCGTGTACGAAATTGGGTCATGTGGGTCAAAAGCTAGGTCACTAGGCCAGATTAAAGTTAAAGCTTGTGAACACTGTAGAGGTCATAGTTGTGACTCAATCTTTATGAAACTTGGTCAGAATGTTTGCCTTGATAATTTCTAATTCGAGTTCTAATCTGGGTTATGTGGGGTCAAAACTAGGTCACCCGGTTAAATCAAAGGAAAAGCTTGTGAACACTCTAGAGGCCACACTTGTGACTCAATCTTTATGAAACTAGGTCAGAATGTTTGTCTTGATGATCTCTAGGTCAGGTTCGAAACTGGATCATGTTGTAGGCAAAAACTATGTCACTAGACCAAATCTTGTTAACGCTCACAGTTTTAAGTTTGAAACTCATGAGAACTGATCAGCATGTTTGTCTTCTTGACCTCTAGGTCTAGTCTGAAACTGGCTCATGTAGGGTCAAAATCTAAATTATCTGGTCAAATCAAAGGAAAATCTTGATAACACTCTAGAGGCCACGTTTTTGACTCTGTCTTTATGAAACTTGGTCAAAATGATGATATTGATAATCTTTAGCCAAAGTTTGAATCTGGGTCATCTGGGGTAAAAAAACTAGGTCGCCTGTTGAAATCAAACAATAAAAACCTTGTGCACGCAATAGAGGCTGCATCAAATTTTGTCAGAATGTTTGTCTGTATGAAATATAAACTGAATTTTTTATGGGTCATGCGGGACAAAAACAAGGGCACCAGTTAAATAAAAAAAATAACCTTGTTAACAACCTAGGGGAACATTTTGGATTCTATCTCCATAAAACTTGGTCAGAATGGTCTTGGATGATTTTAAATCTGGGTCACGTGGGGTCAAAAACTAGGTCACAAGGACAAATCAAAGAACATGCTTGTTTACATTCAAGAGGCCAAATTGTTTGTCCGATCTTAATGAAAATTGGTCAGAATATTTGTCTTCATGAAATCACTAGGTAAAACATGTTTACACTGTTGTGGTGTGTTACTCAGGTGAGCGACCTAGCGCCATCTTAGCCCAGTTCAGGAAACAAGCCAATACCTAAAGTATACAGTTTCTATCACTAGATTGATTAAAGCATATTCATCCATATACCACAATAAACTAGAATGCTTATCCTAAAATTCAAAATACACATTTTCCGTCTCTATACAGATGAAGTTTAGGCATGCCAAGGCCCCTTATTTCTGAAGTAAATTCTATATGTACTCATTTTAATAAACTGACAAAATACCCGCGATGTTTATCATACAATCTGCCCCGTTAAGACACGGTTTCGTGGCGCAGTCATCTATTATATCATTCTGGTAGTTTTGTCCTCCCCATTCCGGTTTATAGTTGAAAATATACCCTATACCTCCCATGTTGAGTTGTTCTGGCAAGACATTGGCTCAGATTCATTTCAATTCACCTCACAATGTATTCAGTCTTGAATGAAGAAATGTGCTGATGAGCATTTATCAACTGACTGCTTAAACTTTCTGCTAGCACAAAATGTAAAGACCGTCCATCAAACCCATTTGAATCAGTATATTGTCGCCGTAACGCTGTACTGATATTAGTTATAAAACATGCACAAGTTTTGCGCTGTTACGACAATTTCATCATGGCACATTTTTTCTTTGAGAAAAAGAAATAAATGCAAAAACAAAAACAAAACACATTAAACTGTTTAGCTGATATATTCTTGATTGGTTTTCAATAAATAACAAAACTGTTTAATAGAAACATCTGTACAGGCCGTCTCAGGGATTGATACAGTACATGGATTATATTCTTGAGCACAGGGATTGTACAGCGTCTCGCAAATAGTCCGGCATAAACGATGAAGAACTATATTGAAATTCACCAACTACATAAATGCATTGGGGACCGTTTTGGCATGCGGTGTTTTCACATTCGTTTGTCTCTTCAGCGTCTCGCAAATAGTCCGGCATAAAACGATGGAATACTACATTGAAATGCACCAACTACATCAATGCATTAGACACCGTTTTCGCATTCGTTGGTCTCTTCAGAACAGTTGAAACTAAACCATCAATCCCCCCAGTCACATTGTAAACTAGCCGCTTTAACGTGAAATCGCTTACCAATTTATCAATATTTCATACGTTGTTTAAAGTACAGAGCGTCCATGCGTCTCCACGGACAAATGATATCTCGTTTAGTTTCCACGAGGATTGATGAGAATTTTACGATATCATACATGGTGTACATACACGTTCATCAATCAAAGTATCAAATGCTAAATGTGTGACCAAATTCCAAGTGATAGAAATTATACCGTCTTATGACTTTCTAGAAATGAAATATTTGGTGGCCACACGTTGTTTTTATATTTCCTAATGAATCTTCACATACATTATGAGGATACCTTCTTGTGTTGATTCTGTACATTATTTACTGCATTTAGTCTTACATTCTGTCCATTCTGAATGTTTTGCATAACATGTCTTTGGTTATGCTGATTCACTGTTTGTGGCTGACGATTTCTAACTTGCGGTGGGTGGGGAATTTTTCTTCATCTCAATTTTCGGATGAAATGACACTACTTTCGTCAATTTCGAAGTCACTCTCCGAATCGGAATCGTTAAATATAGTTTGAAAAACTTCGCTGACATGTATTCTACGACGAGGAGGCACTTTACACAGATATCTATTCCAAATCCTAAAGAAGATGCAAAAATCGTCCAGCAGTTTTGCACAATCTTGCACTTGAATAAAATCATGGATAAAAGCCGTTACCGGAAGTTTTCAAATGAAATAGGCGAAGAACGACTACTACTTCCTACGATGTTCAGTAATTTTGTATTACATTTATTATTTTTATTATAATAATTAGCAGCAGTGTACAAATTCGACTAAAGTCGCTATTGGCAACGTATGGATGATTCGACTTAAGTCGCTATCGGCAGCAAAAGATATTTTAGCTTGATTGAGCCTTTTCATTGACGGTATTGAAATAAATGATCTCTTGACCTGGGTTTTCCGGAATTTTACATTTGCAAATATTACAATTACCAAAAATTAATTTACAGACATCCACATATATATTCACGTTGTACATAGAACTTTCAGTGACACACAAAGTGTTATTCCATAAAAAAGGGGATGTGGTCCCCAGTTGCAATAATGGGCTTGCCCTAAACGAGCAAGAAATGTGCAGAATAAATTTTAACATGTCTGTGTGTTAATTCAGTAGTACGTGTTAGGTTTAAAGTAAATACAATTTATACACGTATATGTAGCAATGAGTAATAAACAGGAAGATTTTTAGTAAATGACTGATATATATTACATTTAATTGCGAATTAAGATCTAAAAACGCGCTCTTCTTTAATACATTAGTCATTTTTTTTATATTGACTTTCTACAAGTGAAGTAGGCTTCTAAAAATGAAAAAAATAGGCGAATGACGCGCATCGGATATTATCAAAAGTAGGTGACAATATGCTCAAGATATGAAAGACAAGCGCGACGTTCTATCGTTTCCATTTCAACATTACAGTTGCTCTTACAACTGATATTATTACACACTTTCTATTGAAATACGGAAATGCAAAATAATGTTTTCATTTTACTTATCATGACTTTACAGTATTTTCCCTGCAGCTTAAACAAATTATCCATGTTTTCCATGATTCTCATGAATAATACTTGTCCATCCTTTGGTAGTTAAGACGTGCATCCAAATACAAAACAAAGTATCTTTTCATCATTAAAAGTCTTTGTTTTTGGCAAATCTCCCAAACTATATAAGGCTTTTTATCCAGTATTATATGTGATTGTACTCTATTTTCATTCATGAAGTACACTTTTGAAAATTATATAACAAAGTATGCGTTGAAACTATCCAGGACAATGCGTTGTACGTTGTCACGTGTGAAATATTTGTATTTTATACAGTTTAATGACGATAAAAGCCTTGAATAATTATTATAGGTGGATATCTCCAATGTATCATGACTAAAGCGGATGGGGTATGGAAAATGGCGCTGTTGCCAAAGTCTGTGCAGATATGATAAAATCTTTACCTATTCATGTCATAGGGGCTAGTAATTTTTTTATTTATATCCAATCTAACGTAACAACTATACAAGTTTAAAAATGGTAATTATGAAGTCACCAAATTTGGTTACAGTCGTTATACACAGAGAAATATTTGTATTATTTTTTATCCTTATGTGTAGAAATGAACTTCAATATGCCGCCACACTCTAGAATATAAGATAGAAGTATAAAACGTCAATTATCGGAAGTAACTAAGAACCCAGTAAATGAGCAGAGCCTGGCGCCGGACAAAACTTTCAGGTTGTTACACTGAATTAATGCTGTATCATTTTTCTTTAAATGAAACGTGCCTGTCAAACTAAGAGAATATCCATTTCTGTTATTGACATCGTTAAGAAATGGTTGTTCTGACGCACTTAATTCAGCATGATTATTCACCATAATTGAACATGTTACACCACGCGCAAACACATTCTTCGCCTTACACACCTGTAAAGCAAAATGGTAAATTCCTGGGACTTGACAAGTGAATATCCCCGTTGAGTTGTTATATCCATTGCCGAAGTTTATAATAACATCAGAGAATGTAAGTGACGAGTTTACATCTTTTACACCATACGCAGTGAATGCCACTTTGGCTTTGGGCTCTGGAAAATAATTTGTTTTGGTCAAACAGAAAGATTAAAATATTAAATTCAAAATATCACGGTTATTCATGATGATGATACTGAAGTTCTCTTTATGCTGAAAGTTTGTCGGGCAACTTGCTAAATGATTGATGTTTATACCTTGTTTTTACCTTGCTGTGATTTGTTCATTTATTACGATGTTTATATAACCTTTTGCTTGTTTTATTTTTAGTTTAATCTTCGAAGCGGTATCAATGATTAAACAAACATAAAATGCACCTGCGCACATGTTCTGATTCTGGTCTGTAATCCATTACCGCACGTGACATCACATGATGACCATTGATACCATTCTGACCAACTTACAACTTAAAGAAAAGGTTAATCACAAGATTAAAGAGTGGTGTCTTTTCAGATAATTACTAAAATCACTAACATTGAAATATCTTTTGCAAGGTCACAATGAAAACAAAATATATTTGATTATTGTTAAAGACTAATGCAACGAGCACTGTCTAGATGAAACTATTAGAAAGATTTGAAATTGGAAAAAAATAACGTTTGCGGAATAATTTGTCATGTTAAGCAGAAATAATTCAATGATAAAATAGAAATGGACTATCACTAATTAAACGTTATATATGTCCATGGTTGCGGCATAAAAAAGGTATCGCCCGTCCCACTACAATGTATAACTGAATGAAATAATAAAAAATCTATAAGACATCTGAATTTACAGCAGCAAACTAGAAACAAACTCAATTACACACTGTAAAAGCTAAAAAGGAAAGGATGACATTCTAGTTTTGGACAAACAAACAGGTAACCAGTAGAAACTTGTGCTTGTAAAATAAATTATGTATCGATTTATTTTGAATATAAACTCAACGCAGCTGTAGAAGATGGGTTGCTTCAAATATCAATCCACAGGCACTTTTTAATTATATGATAAAATCTATAAAAAGATAATTTGGAAGCAAATAATGAAACCAAGAAGAATAATAGCAGACTCGACTTGATTGCGTCTGTTCATGATAATATAAATGGCGATGGAAGGAAAATTAGAAAATAACCATCTAAAAAAGCAAAAATGGGTCTCCTAGAATAATTAAGAATAATTATTCTCCACATAGATAGGACATATTTTGTTCTTTAACAACAGAATGTCGCTTTTAAATGCAAAATTGTCCTATAATAGATATGGTCTCTTGAGTAAGCCTGACTGTTATTAAATTGATAGGTTATACCAACGATTTGTTTCATTTTGCCCGTATTATACAAGTTTATTACTAATAAGTATATTAGCAGATGTATACTCATTTTGAGTATACGTAATAATATCTTATTTCACAAACCAGCCCTCATATCAGTAAATATAGTTTTTACAGCAATATATATGATTCTTAGTGGTTAACCCAAACGCTAAGAGGATTTCAATAGTAAACATATGGCGGCCATAACTACACCATACAGTTAAATACTTTCATTTCATCTTAATGCAGTCTTCTACAGAAGCTTCCAGAGTAATAGAAATAATTTATTTTTAGAAATCTGATTTGAAGCTAGATTTGTTTTATAACATGTATGTTGAAGCCGAATTTTTATTCAAGCAAATCCACAGTCAGATTTATAATAAAAATTTCAGCCCATTCCCTTCTACTTCCCACCATTTCCCAACCCAGAATATCAAATGGTTGGCTCTTAAGTATTATCATTATTCAAAGAAATTACCCTATTTGAACTGCAATAAACGGATGATCTAGTTTTATAAATTATAGACGACATAAAGTACGACAGTGGTATGCAAATTATTTCAAGACACTGACCCAAGTCATCAGTATCTTTTATAACGTTACATGAAATACTTAGGGGCTTATTTTACCTGTGCAAGAGTTCAAATGGCAAGTTTCTGTGCCGTCCAAATCGCCTGTGCAGTTCTGACCATGAGTACATGAACGGAATCTTCTCTGTGATCCATTACCACAAGTTACGTCACACAATGACCATGAAGACCATTCTGACCAATTTCCATTTCCTTAAAAATCAAGATTTTTTTTTTAATTTTATCAATTCTCATTGCCATTACAGAATAGTATCTCGTGCGCCGTTGATAAAATGCTTTGCCTATGTAAAGGTAGATAGTTACTCTGTATTCTAGGATGTTGTAAATGAGCAAGCTTTTAATAGCGGACGAAATCCTCAAAGTGGACATGGAGCATTGTCGAAGCGTTTTGTACCACAAATCGAAACAGACAACTATATAATCTGCGAATTCTTTCTAATGCCCAGTAAGTAGAGATTTATAAATGCATTTGAACGTCTTCTTATTTTAACATTATTCCTACGACCTTTAATGCATAAAGGATGTAAATGACTAACGTGGGAAGTATGCATATTTTCCATCACGTGACAGGGGCATATATCTGAGTTTTTCAAGCATCGAGAAAACACGGGAAAATATTGTCTAGCATGCAAGAATGCATATTCTCTAAACAAAAACTACATCTGTCTACTAGGAAAAACGTTATTACACTATGAAACTTAAAATACAAATTAAACTCTTATTTGGATAAATCAATATAAATAATAGTCATGTGATGCGGCCTACGCCGAAATGAAAGCAGAACAAGTAAATGCAATTTACGTTCTAAGGGATCTAGCGTTGACATAAAGTGAGATTTTGTGCACGTATTTTCAGGACAGGACAGGACTTGAAAAATTCTTTGAGGAAGCCGGAGTTTCAAGATACTAGTAAGCGATTTCGAAATACTGGGTTTCAACATTAATTGTGCATACTTATTACGTCATAATTATATCACGTTCAATGATCCAAAAGATCCCTGTGTATATATCACTTTTAATAATCAAACGAATCCCTGTGGTAATTGATTGCTTTCTGTCTTTTCTTTTGTTGAGACAAAACGAAACGAATTAATTCGAAATATATTGCATATTTTCGGATACATTTATATCTCCGTGTCCGTTATAGTATGTCTAGTATAATGGCAAGAATACAGAGAAAATCGAACTTGCTTTTCATCTGTCTTAATATTTGAAACAATCAAACGCAATGAACAAATTAATGAATAAAATGCATTTATTATATTAGTAATTCGCACAATTTTTTTGTTCATTGATACTGTAAAAATGAAGCTAGTTTAAAGTAATTTAGGTGGGAGGAAGCGCGGTATAACGACATTATGTATGAGATAGAGAGAGTGAGCGTGTGTAAATCTTTGTGGCTAAAGTGGGAGGAAATTAAATCAGTTGATCAAGTCTAACTAGATTTTAGTTTCGAACGGATATTGATTACATGCAATTCCAAATTAGTTTATTTGTTTTTCAGGAAAAAGTGAGGAGGGTGTTATTTCCGAAGGCCACAGGTATTACCTCCCAACAGATTCAAGAACATCAAGAAGTGGATGTACCCTGGAATCCAGGCGTTCTCCGCCTGGTAACTACATCATATATTTTTCTAGTTTCGTTTGTTTAAAAACGTATAGCAACATTTGTTTTCAAGGATTATTTTTCCCATAGACTTTAATGATTTATACCACATAAAACATTTTGTCTTTGGCGTTAATTGCGTTCATATGCATATGTTTGCCGCGTTATCTACGTTGTTTTCTTTGTCTTTTTTAGACTGCCACAGGTTTAACGCCACGTTAAATAACATTAACTAGATAGAAGAAATATGATCATAGGAAATAAACAGAAGACAGTCAAAGAATAAACACGAAACAAAAAAGGAGGAATTTTAATGTAAAAATAGATAAATAAATCTTCATTCAAAAATTAAAATAGATCGTTGACTATTTTCTCCTGACCAAGCTCTAAAGATCATGTTCCACCTAACTGCACACGGTATAATTCAACGACAATTAGTGAGGCGTGACTTATCCGCTATCCTCGGTGTTTACCGTAAATTTTTTATGAGCTAAAAGTACAGACACGACACGCCTCGATGCATAAAGTTGATCTATAACACCGATTGATACAATTTAGTATGCCTAGAATTTTTAAAATTGTGACTTGCGTAGGCATTTTCTGAAGATGGATGACTACCATGTTAAACGTTATCTACTAGGTGCCACAAGAAAGACTTACCCGGTAGTCACCCTTGAGAGGCCCTTTATAGTGAAATAAACGAGGTCAAAGGTCATTCGGTGCATAAATACGTTGTATCTTGGTCATTTTTCGGTGTAGAGTAACAACAATGGTATCAAGATGAAGCCAGGGCTTTGTACATTTATTTACAAACACTTACTCAAAGATTTTCTCATATACGTACTGAATATTCAAGAAATCTTAAAAAATGGACAGATAATTCGTTAAAAATGATGTTTTTCAAATAATACTAAGATCAAACCTTCACTATTTGTGTTTATAAATGGACAAAAAATAAGCAATATTACATTTGAAACATTACTTTATATAAATATATATCTGTTTGTAGCATAATTTATTGTTTCCAAGAGTAAATTCTGTCAAAAGTGGGTGGGGTATATTAATAATTAAGAAAACAAATATTAAAAAACTGACAATATTTACATAACTCACATATAAAACATATTTTGAGATAGTAATTTGTTTTGATTTTGGAATAATGTTCTTCATAAGTATTAATTAAGAGTTTTTCAGCTCATTTGCATACTCATGAATATGAATTAAAATGTATCAAATATGTATTTAAAACGTTCATTTAGTACACATGTATCTGTTCTTAACCATTGATAAGAATCTTATCAGTTTTATTAATGTCCAAGTAAAGCTTGTAAATATTCCATGCATTTAGAATATAAGTAGTATCTAACACTTATTCAAATACTGCACAACGTAGTTCACACAGTTCAATCTTGTTCATAGTCTTTTCTCTATATACAATACCAGAGGATATTGTTTTAAAAATGTCACAACTTTATTGTATTCGTTGCCATATACATTTCTACAGTTTGTATATAAATAGCCTCGCATGCACATTCAAACATGCAAACCTGGTAGGATCGGTAGCATTTGCACATTAAACTGCCACATTTCGTCTTGCAATCCACATTAGTATAATATGATATGTTGCTTTTGGTATTATAGGAATACAGTCATACACGTCACCCGTGGTATCCTTTATATGCAAACTTAGATCCATTATTTTACGCTATCGATTCAAAGTTGTGAAGCTTAATTAGTATATGTATTGACCAAACCGGCATATATATATAGCTATGATGGTATATCTGTGTACACAGGATACACACGTGGTCAGTCTGTATAACACTGATGCCCAAAATGGCCTGCATCTATACATAAGGTACCGATAGTTGCCTCTTTATATGCCACAGACACCCATAGTGTATCGGTATTTATCGCTTACCTGACCCGTATGTATAACCATGATACCCAGAGTTACCTGTAGACCTTGGATACATTGTCGGTCTTTTTGTATACCAAAGATATCCGTATTAGCATACATATATAGCCCTGATTACCTGTATCTATACAATGAATACCACAAGAAGCCTGTCTGTACACCTAGAATACCCATAGTTTTCTGTATATATAACCAGGAAGACCTATATATCCAGTATACCCAGAGTGGTCTTTATTTAAAACAAGTTTACAAAAAGCGGTACCCAGGATCCAATAGTGGCCTGTATTTATGGCCAAGAAGACCTGACAGTATACCAAGGATACCCAGATAAGCCTGCCTCTATACCTAGGGTACACCGGCGGCATGTATTTATACCCAGAATATTCATAGTGGTGACATTAAGTAAACAGTCAGGATGGCCTGTTTGTATACCCAGGATACTCAAGGTGGCCTACCAAGAATGCACTCAGGTGACTTGTGTATATACCAAGGTATACATAGGTAACCTGTCTGTATACCAATGCCATTCAAAGTGACCTGAATGTATAGCCGTGATAACATGTCTATATACCAAAGATATCCAGAATGGTGTGAATGTAAATCGAAGATACCCTTAGTAGCCTTTATGTACAACTGTATAGCCAGGATGACAGGCCTGTATACCTAGAATATCCAGAGTTGCAAGGAAACTCGGTGGACTTTCTGTATGTCCAGAATAACCAGAACTGCCTTTCTGTACATTCAGTATATCAGTATTTGCCAATATGTATACATGTGTAGCCAATATGACCTGTCTGTATGCACAGAATACACAGATAAGACTTTCTGTGTACACATGATACCCTTAGTGACCTGTATGTATAGCCAAGATACCCTTAGTGGACTGTATGTATAGCCAAGGTGGCTATACATGTATGCACAAAACACGCAGAGTGAATGATTATATAACTAAGATACCCATAGTGGAATGTACATGTATGTACAGGCCTAGGGTTTAGGGTTAACCCTAACCCTAACCCTAAACCCTGGGCCTACCCATGATAGTTTTCCTGTATAACTAGAATATTCATTTTATCTGTCTCTATATCCAGGCTACCTATTGTTGCATATATATATAACCAGGTTTTCCCTAGGTGTCTGTGTGTATAGCAAGAAGGGCCAATCTGTATACACAGGATACCCAGAGTGGCATGTCTGTATACCCTCGATACCGATAGTGGCATCAATATTTAGCCCGAATGGCGTGTCTGTAAACAAATGATACCAAAAATGGCCTGACTATATATCACTGATACACAGTTGGCATGTCTGTATCCTAAGAATATTCATAGCCTGTATGAAAAGCCAAGTTTGCCGATATACCGAAGATACCACAGTTACCTTCTCTATTCCCCTTAGATACATTGGGTGCCCAGTCGTTATACCAAGTATACTACTGAAACCAATTTAGGCTATCCTGTCTGTAAGCCCAATATTATGTTTTAAATAGTATATTGTTAATTATCCGTCAAAATACTGCAAAACCTTACATAAAACCTTTTGTACATTCTCTAGTATATTAGAAAAACTGAACATACTGACTTCTTGACGGCCTTTGTGAAAAGTGGCTTATTGGTTGTCTCAGATTGTGTCAACCCGATTTAAAATAGAAATGTTCGTTTTCTTAATCACAATACTTTACTAAACTACATAAAACAACTATTTAAACTCTATAATACATGCAAAGAAACCTTAACATATTGACTTTTGGTAGCCAAGTTGAAAAAAGAGCGCCATATTGGTTATCTGAGGTTGCCTACATTGTGTATGGTCTTATTATTAGTTGTATATATCAATCTTATTACTGCAATAAATTACATTAAAACATATGTAGACGCTCATATATATGCATACTTTTGAACATACTTACTTTGGTGGTCATCTTGGTCGCCATTTTGAAAAAAATGGCAGCCATATTGGCTGTGTGACATAGGTTAACATTTTGAAATACTAGTAGCCGGTAGATATGTACCTAATAAAAAAGAACTGCCTTGCTATTGTGTATCCAAATACACAATGGTGCTAAAGATAACTACTGGGCAGAAGTCAACTCACTCCACCCACTTAAAGCAGTATCTACACATAAAACACATATGATGACGATATAAAACAGTTGCGTTTATCAATAGATATTTATCCTACATATCATTTGCTACCTTTCTGTTTTTCAAATCATGAAAATTATATATAAAACTATGAATATTGTACAGCTGTACATGCATGCCAATTTTTATCGTAATTTTGTACGATTTTGCCGCTTTCATTAACATTAATTAATATGCAAATGAGCTACTTTGCATATAGTTATTTTATTTCATATTTAAATACATTCGCTTTAATTAAATACCATTTTTGCTCACTTATTTCATCAAATGGCGAAGACATGATGCCAAATAAGCGAAATTTTAAAAAAACTGCACTTAATGACATTTGACCTACTTTCTTGACCTTAATTTGACCTTAGGATTGTGACTACCGGCAGCAATGAACTACTTATATCATATACTTCACATATAACACATAAAAGTTGCATCTTCACGAAATGCCTACGTAGGTGTTATCCAGCCACATATATAGAAATAATTGGTAAACTAATTGTGAAAGGGCTTAATATTACAATACAGCCGTTAACATTCCGTGACCACTTTGTCATTTGATTTGTGGGTATTATTAAATCAACTGATTACGGATATGTGGTTTAAATGAATAAATTTTATTACATTTAATATCATTGTAATCTAAAGTGGAAATTTGTGCGGTGTATGGTTATTCAGTTATGATGAAATGAATGCTTAACACTTTGTTACAAGCTACATCTCTAGGAGTATTAATTGAAATCGTCTGCTTGGCGCAAAAAGTCACCTAACTGACATTTTTATCAAAATTGACTTTTTGGCAATTTTGACTAATAAATATCCCATTTCATCATTCTAAATAAGTTTTGTCGTAAATTTCACGTCTTAAAATATTCTTTTTGAAAATTAAGAAAAATTGCTAACTACATATACCATTTTGATAAGTGCAAAAACTGTACTAAGTGTACGTAGTATAGTTTTTGCTTTTATTTCTTGATATAGTTATTGAAAGTTGTTAATGCAAAAAATAGACTAAGTGCACATAGCATATTTTTTGCATTTAAATAAATATTCTTTTTTTTTAAATAGTTGATGCAATAAGTGTACTATATGCAGAAAATACATTTACAATAATTATTGAGGAACAATTTAGTAACATTGTAAACAGTCCAGCAAATTCATATTCTTCCGCTAATCATAATGAACACGACAAAAATGATAAACCTCGAAAATCACATAAGCACAAATGTGATGAAAATTCATGGAAACAAATTGTCATTAAAAGTAATAAAAATTGAAAGAAAACTCTCATAAAAACTATGTTACCACAATTGGGAAAATGAAATGAAGTAAAATTTTGAAGAGGGTTTGTGGAGCTGGGTGTAAAACCTATATGCCACAAAAACATTTCCCAAACAGAAAGAGAAAACAATTTTCAAATAGTAAGTGAAAACATTCAAGGGGGTATATTTTCAGTACAAAAGAAAATATAAGGGCAAGATTGCAAACAATTTTACTTAGATACACCTGATATTACACGAGTCGTAATATCCTCAGCATTAGGAAAAAATGCACATATACTGGTGGAATTACCAGGGCAGATTCACGTGGCAAGCATGCAAAACGGCCAAATAAAATGCCCCAAGTAATTTTAACTGATATTCAATGGTATATAAACAGTTTTCCAAGGGTTTAGTCACATTACTGGTGAAAAACATCAACAAAAGAATATCTTGAGACTAATTTAAACCTCACAAAAATGTATGTTTATGCTAAAAAATGCCAGAATAAGAACCTTGATCTCAAGTCTATCTGCACATATAGGTATATCTTTAATACAAAATTTAATATATCATTTTAAAAACCCTTTAAAGACCAGTGTGACATTTGTTTTCCACAGAAAAGTGGTAGGGATAATGACAAAGAGCAGTATGAACGTCATTTAAAAAAATAAAATTTTAGCCAGAGAACATTAAAATTGTGACAAAATTACTGTTGGAATCTAATACTGAACATATTACAGCTTGCTTTGACCTACAACAGGTAGTTCCCGTTCCAAAATCATTTAAGTCACAGTTTTATTATGTAAGAAAATTAAACAATTACAGTTTGACTGTTTACAGTTTAGGTGATATGCACTGGCCAGAACCGAAACAGATTTTATTTGCTATGTTGTGGTACAGTCTGAAACATCTTAGATTTCTAAAGCTTACACACAAAATTTTAGAATGTAGCCACATCCAGAATTGAATGACTCAGTTCATTCAACAAAACTATTTCTCTATACACTACTTCTCAATTTGCAACCAATGTTCAAATGGCTCGTAGAAGGAAAAGATACTATGTTACTGAAATGACATTAAATGATTTCCTAGACTTTAAACACATTGCTTCCAAAATTAAAAGTCTTGATATAGACACAAATGAGGAAAAAATAAAATGGATGCATATACATTGATAGCCCTAGATTTTGGAAAGCCAGACAGTGTTGTGTAATAAAATATGACTTTGATGGTGATGAACATGTGGTCAAGTTGTATCCAAGTACAAAAGCTAAACAGCCCGCCTGCTTAGCTCAGTAGGGATAGCGTTGGTCTACGGATCGCGGGGTCGCGAGTTCGATCCCTGCGGGAGCGTACGTTCTCCATGTCGATTTGATAAAAGACACTGTGTCTGGAATCATTCGTCCTCCACCTCTGATATTTCATGTGGGGGAGTTGGCAGTAACTTGCGGAGAACAGGTTTGCACTAGTATAGAATCCAGGAATACTGGTTAGGTTAACTGCCCGCCATTACATAACTGAAATACTGTTGAAAAACGGCGTTAAACCCAAAACAAACAAACAAACAAAAGCTAAACTGCCTAAACCGAAGTACTTGTGCAATGAAGAATTTCGCCCAAGTTACTACCTGACAAGTATAAAGATTTGTTGGGGCTCTGTAAGAGGAATATTATTCACCGGCCTACCAGGGCTTCTACAAAATGTTACCCCATGAATAAACTATACTGTACTACATTTTCGAGAATCGCATTTGGTTGTTCTGTGACCTTGTTGATTTCACACTAAAGTTGTTTGCGCTTATGTGAGTGCAGGCGGTCTTGTATGATCAGATTTACTTGGTGGTGGGTAAATAAAAAGGAATATGTGAATTTGCTGACTTACTTCAATTAATTCTCTTCATATGACATAGAATGCAACAATGGAATAAGTTGTTAAAGTTGGTAATGAATTAATCACCGTAATGAGTTAAGAGAATGAAAACAATCATGTGTAAAAAGGACAGTCTGTATTATTGTGTGAGATGTCTTAACTTTTTTCTTGTGTTTTAATATTTATTAATTCTGAAACTGCTAACAAATTAATATAGAATTTGTTATTCAAAATTGTTTATTCACATGCATAAAATATCATTTTCACTACATTTTCATTGCTGTTGTATTGTAAATAAAACTTAAATTAAACTATTGCTGCAATAGTATTGCTATTCTATTACACATTCAAGCAAATATTGCAAAAGAAACAAGTAAGGTTTGAACTTAAATAATTGTCAAAATTAAATTATAACAATGCCATCAGGAAAATATTAAAAATTGTATTTCCAGAACTTAATACAGAATATTGCTCCCAAATCAAAAATGTTGAATGCAAAAACTTGGTTAAGTGCACTTAACTGAGTTTTTGCGTTAAAAAATTTCAGCACATAACGAGTGTAACTGCATTATACTTTAATTTATTATTTATGCTCTATGATATGATAGTTGCCACAAAATATTTAAAGTATGAGCATATTATATCCTTTTTGAATTAAATAGGTAGATATTTAAAGGATTATCGACAAAAGAAAAAATCAGTTTTTTGCTTCTCCTGAACGTTTTTTAAAATGTCAGTTAGACTACTTTTTGCACCAAGCAGACGAAATATTGAAATGAACTTCTGCAAAATATTTCAAATTTGGAGGGGATTAACGAATCCCAATTTTCATTTGATACTTGATAAGTAAAACTATTATTTGCATGTACGCTATATGTTTTTGACGTTATTGTACGTGTTTATCAGAGATATGGCTACATTAGACATTCACGTTAATGGAGAATTACACTAAGCAGCCGTCAATCCTTACTAAAATGACATTGTTAAAGACACTTATTTTTCTCATAATCATGAAGGTTTGTTTTACGTTTTAGCTGTTATTTTATACATTCTATAATTTGCTTTTGTGTTCAATCAAAACATTAACACGATCCTGTGTTTTTGTAACATTTTGAAAATGCGAAATAATCATAAATTGAGTAAAAATTAAAAAATGGCTTCAGTTAACTTTATGACACAATGCATTTTATAATTGTATTCCAGATTTCAGAATGTACAAGTTATTGGTAAAATAAATGAGCGTTAAAAGAAATGTTGTGTGTGTCAAATGCCAATCGATTTAAATGACACAAACATGTTATCCGCTGCGTGTGAAAAAAAGATCTAAGGTATAAAATGAAATGTCCCTTTTGGAAAAAAACATCCATACTGTGTAGAAAAAAAATCTATAGAAAATGATTTCGAAACGTAGATTATAACAAAGCAAATCGGTGGAAAACATGGTTTAACTGAGCCTGTTGATGACAATATTAAGGGAATGAGCAATATAACTTATACCTGTGGTTATAGTCGCTGACTTAAAATCACTCGTAAATACTCATTGATTAAGGGGCATGGGTTCAATCCTTGCTACCGACCAGGTCTCTTTATGTAAGAAAGATGACAGCTTGAGTACTAGTACTTGATCTTTCTAGGAACGATTATTGGGTAAACTGCCCACCTGACATAACTGAAATAGTGTTTAAAATGGCGTAAAACCCATCAAATCAAATTAAATCCCTCGGTTGTCTTTTCTCATATATATGATATGAAACAGGAGCTTCCACATTCACCATTTTAATAGCTAGTTCTTCGTTTCAACTTTACACACATACCCGGTTAGTTATACACTTGTACCTCATTTAGTCTATACACTAACTCCCCGTTTTGTTGAAACACACAATTCCACATTTCGTCTATACACAAACACCCGGTTTGTTACACATTCACCTCAGTTGGTTTAAACACAAAATTCCCCGCTCTGAATGTGAAAAATATCATTGCTTAATAATTGAAGATAGCTTTAATCTAAAGCCTCGGATAATTTTAACATCATAAGAATAAGAGTTGATAGAAATATGATAACTGTAGCTACAGTAATAAAGAAGTTCCCAGTTGGTAGGTTTATAGCTTACATCCCCGATTGGTTGCGTTTACATGTATGTGTGTGTGTGTGTTTAACGTCTTTCTCAACACAAAGAAGGGTGTTATGCCTTTAGAGCATCAGTAAGTTGATTTCTAACATCATTGACCATGTTTAAAGAATAAAAAGTGCATTTGGCAACATTTTGTTAAAAAGTTGAGAAAAAATCTCCAAGGCCATAAAACATTTAGGGTCGGGCCAAAAATATAGGGTAGGTCGGGATACCGGAAACACATTTTTTTCTATGCCTCATAATGTTTGGTCGTTACTGTTTTATACGACAATGAAATTAAGTTAACACTATTCTGTTAAGTGTTAAGAAAAAGCCACACAAGACAGAGATTCTGTCTCAGACGTTATGACCTATTATCCGAAGAAACACAAAGGGCGGAGAGTAGACATCTTCCTTCCTATTTCTGGCATCATGTCGTACGTTATCCAGTGAGTTTCTTGTAAAGCTTGAAAATAAGGGCTGAATATTATTCTAATACCTTAGTTGTTTCCTGGAGCAAATGAGAGATGAATCTTTTGTAATTCTTACGGACTTTTACGTCATTAAATAATAAAGATTAGATTTTCTTAAAAGGTTCAGTGAAGGATTTAGCATAACACGAAAACGTGTTATAGTTAATTTTTTAATTTCTTACACAGATAATCCTGAGCATATTAAGTTCACCTATCATGTCGTACTCGTAGTATATCTATGATCATGAGACGTCCGTCGTATCTCCATCATCTGCCCCCGTACTTATTGCTAAGAGCATCTTCTTTTTAACCACAGAGTCAGTTTACTCCATAATCTCACATCCCCTTTCTAAATTCCAGTTTGTTTAGTTCTGTCCATTGTTTTCTCGTTAAGGGCAAACACATTACTTTATCTGGGAACCAAACGCCGCTCTTCATTGAATTACACGCCACAACACGTGTATCATTGAAGGTTCCATGTTCATCGCCGTTTGAATACATCTGCGGTGTCTCAAAATTGCTTTTATTTATCATGTGTAAATGTTAGGTTCTTCTCAATCCGCGGCTAGAGGGCGTTTTTGTCGTGTTGAGCGACCTATGAAGTTTCCACTTTTTCTATTTTGTCCAGACATTACAGGAACATTTCTTGTAGATGCTCTTTTCGATAAAGGAAATATTGTGTCATCCATGCAGAGTTTTGGTTGCAATAGCATCGAAATTAAGAATTTTTCTCCTTACTGACTCCTTTTTCAACATATTTTCACAGAAATCTTACCTTCAACAATATTTCAGTAAGTCCTGATCGCAAGTTTCTTGTATAGAATGGTCGAATCTTTCCGATTTTCTTAGGCTCCTTTGCATAAAGTTTGATTCGGTGGCCGTAAGAACATTCGCTATGTTAAACATGACCATGAGGGGCAAAGCATGCAGGTTTCCTTATAGTCTATAACTATAACGGAACTTTTGAGAATCGCCTTTTTCAAGACTGCTAAGCTGATTAAAATATGATTCCACGGAAATGTTTTTTATTTGGTGAGCCTTTGTCAGATTCATTTAGATCATTTGGTACATTAAAGAATGTGACTGTCAGGGAGAGGAGAAGAGTTTTCTCACACAGCAAGAGCGTAAAATATTGAGGTCATCTTTGTCATAAGGAGAACGGCATAAATCTTTTACTCTGCATTTATTGTCCAGTTTTCAAAGTTATTTGGCAGAAATATGTCTCTTCCAAATCTTTTTACTTGTTTGGGCTATGGAAACTCTAGAGTTGTGGCGATTTTCATGAGTATATATATTTATACAAGTACGTAAGTTCGAAATAATTCACACGACATTTTATTTAACAAATAATCAAGGC
Source organism: Mercenaria mercenaria (assembly GCF_021730395.1). Lineage (NCBI taxonomy): Eukaryota > Metazoa > Mollusca > Bivalvia > Venerida > Veneridae > Mercenaria > Mercenaria mercenaria. The sequence continues at coordinate 55,273 of NW_026459934.1, forward strand.
CTTCGAGTGGATTATCGTCTGATTAGCCACGGTTCAGAGTTCAGATGCGTAGGAATGGAATAGTTAAATACTGAAGCTAAACTAACCCTACAGAGACAGCAAAATCATCAATGGAATTCGTATCCTTTACTTTATTTAAAGTCAAATTTCTTCATTGCAATGGAATTTGTCTATTTATATCGTAGATGGGTCTAACAAGTGTCAGCAACATGTTTGTGATCATGGCAACTAAAGTGTATTTACCATGTATTATGAAATAAATAATGTGTCAGGTTGAGTTCCATATGCATTAAACAACACTTTAAGGTTAGATATATACCTATATAGCATGTATAGATATCATATTTGTGAACTACGGAACGATTAACATAAAAAGTAAAAAGTTTTCTATTTGGACGACAGCCTGGTAAATATGGTAGTCAGTTTAGCAAAATATGTAATCAATCGACAAAAACAGCTCAACGTTAAATTGTTAGCCAAGAGCCATTATTATCATTTGAACCACTAAATGTTTTGAGAAAGTCCCTTAAATATACCAGATGTCAGATTCGGATTCGGCATCGGATTAATTCGCATATGTCTAATTGCAAAAATAAAGTAAATATCTTTAGTTACAAGTTTTGCATTTCTGTCTGTTAAGCAAATTGGAAAACAGCATAACCGTGAGTCGATCGCATGAAACACAGAAATTTTTTTAGAATTTAAACGCATCTGTAATTTTCTCAACAAAACAAAGGTCAAAAATAAACACATTTTTTTTAAAGTAATGTCTAAATTACCATATGAGCATCTTTTTCTGTAGCGTGTTTAAGATGTAATAGGTTGTCCAAGACTTCTGTTTTATCCCATCCGTAAGAGGCTAATTTGCAAATAACAAACCACTTGCCATATATACTACATATAGACTAATTTTGTTATCATCCAGTTTACATATGTATATCATCCTCATCCCCAACAACATATGCATGATTATGCCTGTACATTGGCTAACACTGTTGTGTTGCAAACTCGGACACAATAAGAAATGTAACAATATTTTTACTAGCCCCACCATCCCCCGCCTAGTACGATGTGTTTTACTATAGCACCTACAATTACTATAACGTTCGTAATAATGTCATCCTTTCTTTCTAGTATGAGGGAGTTTTGAATCAACTACCGATCAAGGTTATGTGTTGCTGTAAACAGAATTATATCAGCTGATTTAACGTGTCACTTAGTATTTCATTACTGTCAAGATTACTTTCACCTCATTGTTTTATTGTATTTTATTGTAATTTTGTTTTGCCAGCACGAACCAGATAAAACTATCTTTTTTTGTAAATTAATAGAAATTTGGCTCAACTTTTATTTGCAGGTTATTTCATGTCGATATGATTTTCCAAACTCAAGTTATAAGTATTTTTGGGCGCTAAAAGAAGCACACTTTTGTTTTAATTTACTTTGACGTCGTTTGTATTGTGACGTAACGTCAATTGTTTTCTATCCGGTTCGTGCCGTTGCTATATATATTTTTGAGAGAAATAAAGAAACCTGATGTTTAATGACAGAATATCGGGAAAACAAAACAAAGTTGTTCCCGAAAAAGATATCTCCTCAGTATTGTCAGAAGCTTTGCATTATTTGCAAAGTAAGTCTCCTAGCGTGGGGCAAGTCTTCTCATCGAGTAGCAAGTCCAGGCAGTGCAGCAAGTCCAGGGAGCATAACAAGTCCAGGGAGTGCAGCAAGTCTAGGAAGCGTAGCAAGTTAAGGAAGCGCAGAAAGTCTAGAAAGCGCAGCAAGTCTAGGAAGAGCAGCAAGTCTAGGAAGAGCAGCAAGTCCAAGAAGCGCAGCAAGTCTAGGAAGAGCAGCAAGTCCAGGAAGCGAAGCAAGTCCAGGAAGCGCAGAAAGTCCAAGAAGCACAGCAAGTCCAGGAAGCGCAGCAAGTCCAAGAAGCGCAGCAAGTCCAAGAAGTGCAACAAGTCTAGGAAGAGCAGCAAGTCCAGGAAGCGCAGCAAGTCCAGGAAGCGCAGCAAGTCCAAGAAGCGCAGCAAGTCCAGGAAGCGCAGCTAGTCCAAGAAGCGCAGCAAGTCTAGGAAGCGCAGCATGTCCGAGAAACGTAGCAAGTCCACCGAATGTAGCAAGTCCCTTTCAAGTAATTAAGACATAGTCACCTTAAGTAGTGAACCCACACAGACAACGTCTGACAATTTGGGGGCTCGTCCGGGATTTTACTACGAAAAGGTTAACAAAGAAAGGCATTATGAATTACGACGAATGGATTAGATTAGGGGAGAGGCTAGGTCTTAAGGGCGGAGATCTAGCAGCATTTGTTAAAGAAAAGGAAGCAGACCTCCTTGCAAGAGAGGAGAGAACACAGCGAAGAGAAGAGGAGAGAAGAATACTAGAGATGCAGCACGAGCTTCAGATAAAAGAAAAGGAGTTAGAAGTTGAACGGATCAAGAGTACGAGGCCGGCTGCAGAGGGGTCCAGCAGAGTGCTGCGTCCGAAACTACCTCGGTACGATGAGGTGTGTGACGATATGGACGCCTACATCGAAAGGTTCGAGAGGTATGCTGTAAGCCAAGGTTGGGAAGAAGAGACATGGGCGATGAGTCTAAGTTCGCTTCTGACAGGGAAAGGTCTTGAAGTATATACGAGCATGTCTCCCGAGGAAGCGTGTGATTATACAGCGCTGAAAACAGCGGTATTGAAGAGATACCAGTTGACTGAGGAAGGATTTCGAACGAAGCTTAGGAGCAGTAGACCAGAGGCAGGAGAGTCCGTTCACCAATATCTTTCTCGATTGAGGAGATACTTCTCACGGTGGACTGAAATGGCACAGGAAGAGCAGTCTTATCAATCATTGTGCGACTTGATGATAAGAGAGCAGTTTATTCAAAGCTGCTCATCTGACCTAGCCATGTTTTTGAAAGAGAGGGCACCGAAGACAATGACAGACATGAGCCAGTTAGCGGAGCAGTACGTGGAGGCACATGGTGGTAGATTGGAGTCCTCGAAACAATCCTCAAGCAGTGCTCCAAAAGGGGAAGACACCGAGCGCCGGAGTGATAAGATGTCTCCACCTAATGAAAAAAAAATCCCTGGGAGAGAAGCAAAGACTTGCTTCATCTGTAAGAAGCCAGGTCATCTTGCGAGAGATTGTCGATTTAAGTTACCAAACAGAGAGAGTCCGTGGCAAAAGAACGAAAAGCGAATATCTGCAGCCTGTACACTCGCCGAGCAGAAAGAAGGCCCAGTAAAAGATAATACAAGAAATGGTCAGCTGAGACTAGAAAATGGAGAAGTCCTTCCCATATTTTCATGCGGCTGTACCATAGAGACGATGGAGGGGACAAGAAATCTCGACTTAAGAAGAGGATTTGTTGGCGATAAAGAAGTCAAGGTCCTCAGGGACACGGGTTGCGAGTCGGCTGCAGTGCGGAGAGACTTCGTGCGACCGGAGCAGTACCTAGAAAAGGAGATAGTTATGATTACTATAGATGGACAGGCTAAAGTTGTCCCGTTGGCGAAGATTGACGTGGATACACCGTACTTCGAGGGTGAGATTGAAGTCATGGTTCCAAAGACTCTCATCTGTGACCTAATCATAGGAAACATCCCAGGCGTTAGGGATGTAACAGATCCAGAGTGGACGAGTATCAGAGATAAATCAGAAGCTACTGCTGCAGTGATGACAAGAGCGCAGACCCAGAAAGCAGAGGGACCGATGAAAGCACTACAAGTCCCAGAACCATCCTGTGATAAAGAGGTCAATGTGGACAATCTTAAGAAAGCACAGAAAGAAGATAAGGCCCTAGAAAAGCTTTGGAGCATTGCAGTGGCAGAAGAGAGGTTAAAGACGGCGAGCGGAGCTGAATACAGATATGAAGTTCAGAAGGATGTCTTGTATCGGATATTCAAGAAGACCAATGGACCGAGCGATCGGGAGATAAAGCAAGTGGTTGTGCCAGTTCCATATCGACGGAGAGTAATGGAGCTTGCACACGAGTCCATTGTAGGAGGACATCTCTCTTCACAGAAAACGAGTGATAGGGTCATGACAAGTTTCTACTGGCCAGGCATATGTAGTGATGTGACAAGATTTTGCCGTTCTTGTGATATATGTCAAAGGACAATTCCAAAAGGACGTGTTAGAAGAGTTCCTTTGGGGAAAACGACTATAATAGATGAGCCATTTCACAGAGTTGCTGTAGATTTAATCGGTCCCATAATACTAGCGTCAGAAAGTGGCAATAGATATATACTAACAATAGTAGACTATGCCACACGATATCCGGAAGCCATTGCCTTATCTAGGATCGACACTGAAAGAGTGGCAGAAGTAATGCTGGTGGTATTTTCAAGAGTGGGTTTTCCAAGTGAAGTTCTCAGCGCCCGAGGTAGCCAGTTTACATCAGACTTGATGGACAGAGTGAGTCGCTTGATATCCAAGAAGCAACTCTTCACGACGCCGTACAATCCGCAGTGTAATGGATTGTGTGAACGGATAAACGGGGTCCTCAAAGACATGCAGAGTACCGATGAAGAGACGCAGAAAGCCATGACGAAAGAAAATGCTGAAATTAATCTTGCCTGATTTTATGGAAATATGTATATTCCCTTGAAAGAGGGGCTGTTGTCAAGATTACTTTCACCTCATTGTTTTATTGTATTTTATTGTAATTTTGTTTTGCCAGCACGAACCAGATAAAACTATCTTTTTTTGTAAATTAATAGAAATTTGGCTCAACTTTTATTTGCAGGTTATTTCATGTCGATATGATTTTCCAAACTCAAGTTATAAGTATTTTTGGGCGCTAAAAGAAGCACACTTTTGTTTTAATTTACTTTGACGTCGTTTGTATTGTGACGTAACGTCAATTGTTTTCTATCCGGTTCGTGCCGTTGCTATATATATTTTTGAGAGAAATAAAGAAACCTGATGTTTAATGACAGAATATCGGGAAAACAAAACAAAGTTGTTCCCGAAAAAGATATCTCCTCAGTATTGTCAGAAGCTTTGCATTATTTGCAAAGTAAGTCTCCTAGCGTGGGGCAAGTCTTCACATCGAGTAGCAAGTCCAGGCAGTGCAGCAAGTCCAGGGAGCATAACAAGTCCAGGGAGTGCAGCAAGTCTAGGAAGCGTAGCAAGTTAAGGAAGCGCAGAAAGTCTAGAAAGCGCAGCAAGTCTAGGAAGAGCAGCAAGTCTAGGAAGAGCAGCAAGTCCAAGAAGCGCAGCAAGTCTAGGAAGAGCAGCAAGTCCAGGAAGCGAAGCAAGTCCAGGAAGCGCAGAAAGTCCAAGAAGCACAGCAAGTCCAGGAAGCGCAGCAAGTCCAAGAAGCGCAGCAAGTCCAAGAAGTGCAACAAGTCTAGGAAGAGCAGCAAGTCCAGGAAGCGCAGCAAGTCCAGGAAGCGCAGCAAGTCCAAGAAGCGCAGCAAGTCCAGGAAGCGCAGCTAGTCCAAGAAGCGCAGCAAGTCTAGGAAGCGCAGCATGTCCGAGAAACGTAGCAAGTCCACCGAATGTAGCAAGTCCCTTTCAAGTTATTAAGACATAGTCACCTTAAGTAGTGAACCCACACAGACAACGTCTGACAATTACTTTTGTTAATTATACATTTCTATGATAATTAAATTAAAATTAAAATTTTATCTTAGTACTGGCATTTGCATGTAGTCATTAAAATTCCTTAATTAAATAGATTTGTGTTGCATAAGTTATAACGGCAGTATTTAATTTTATTAATACATATAACTCTGGAAGTATTTAACACTTAGTCCTAGCTGTAATTAATGATTATTCATATGTAACGGAATTAGACTCAGTATAATACTGGAAAAGACCAACAACCAGCAGCCTCATTGTCCGGAATAGTGTAGGGAAGTTACCTAAACTAAATCTTTAGTATACTCTAACAAATTTTATTATATACCTATATAAATTCTGTAAAAGTTCGGCTTGTATTTCACAATTAAATATGAACAGACAGACAAAATTCCGTATTGTACCTTTTGAATTCCGTATTGTACATTCCGTATTGTATGCTGCCGGACTATTTTCATTAATATGTATGACCTGACACAGTTCTATAAATAGCGCACATAAAAAGTTCACTAAGTTTCATTTAATATCGTTAAACATTGAAGATTTCGTTCAAGAACAAAACAAGAATCAAAATGGTAAAGGTATATAATAAAAGGGTCATTATAACAGTAGCTGGATCTGGGACTTTGTATTCGGCTCGAGTGGATTTTGCATTGTCGGTTCACACTCCGCGCTTGAGCGCCTCGTGAGATTCGATCTGGCAAAATCCACTCGAGCCGAATACTGCATCCCAGATCAAGCTACTGTCATAATAACCCTATTGTATTGTGGTTGAAATTCAAGTTCTTAAAAGAGTGGATCCGCAATTATAAAAAAGCCCACTTCCGTTCTAGTACGCATTTTTGTCAGCGATATTTCAATTTTAAAGTTTACGGAGCTAATAGGAATAGAGGCTTTCCAAGACTGTAACATTCAAAAATAACACCACTTAAAATAGAAGGTTTTGGCAATGCAATACTGATGATATATTGTTCTAACGCAATGCAATACTAATGACGTATTGTTTTTGCGTTATGCAATACCGATGACGTATTGTTCTAACGTTATGCAATACTGATGACGTATTGTTCTAACGTTATGCAATACTGATTACGTATTGTTCTAACGTTATGTTTTAACTGATGACGTATTGTTCTAACGTTATGCAATACTGATGACGTATTGTTCTAACGTTATGCAATACTGATGACGTATTGTTCTAACGTTATGTAATACTGATGACGTACTGTTCTAACGTTATGCAATACTGATGACGTATTTTTCTAACGTTACTGATGACGTATTGTTCTAACGTTACTGATGACGTATTGTTGTAACGTTATGTAATACTGATGACGTACTGTTCTAACGTTATGCAATACTGATGACGTATTTTTCTAACGTTACTGATGACGTATTGTTCTAACGTTACTGATGACGTATTGTTCTAACGTTATGTTTTAACTGATGACGTATTGTTCTAACGTTACTGATGACGTATTGTTCTAACGTTATGTTTTAACTATTAATGGCTATTACGCAACAACGATGCAAAGTTAACAACAATTTCCGGACAAAAGTTCGAACGTAGAATTTTTAATTGGATTTTTTTCATTTAAATAAAATGTTGGTTTCTATGGACGTTCAGACCCCCAAAAATTGGTATTAAATAACTGATGTCACAGTAGTAGTCTTTTTATATTAGAAAATGTTGTTAAGTAATTAAAAATATATTCTCTGTGTACTAATCTGCTATTAAACATATACAGATTCTGGTCGTCTTTTAAAAAATTGCTATGTTTCGTGCTGGTTACAAGACTAGCTATTCTGAATAGAAAATAATTCTGGCTATGTAAAAAGGCGACATAGATGAATATGTGATTGTACCATTTGAGCATGAAATGTCATTTCAGCGCATGCAACATGCGGTTTCAATGTTACTAAAATTTCCTTTTTATTGTATTTCTATTATCATTGAAGGAGTTAAAGGCACTCGCTGCAGTTTTTCCGGACGGGTCGATATTTACCCCAACACCGTGCCAATTTGGTTGTGTTTCTAATCGATGTAGCACACTACAGAGTTGGAGCGGTTTTCTGCGCATGCCCGGAAGTGATTATCTAATGTCGCGTAAGGCAAACATTCGCAAATTATTGTATGTTCGCATGCACTTAATGTAAAATATGTATAATATACTGACCAAATGTTAGGGTAAATATCAACATGGTTACAAAATTTATACATTTAAAGTACATTTAGTTCAAATTGCTTCAGTCCGACATATACTGGAGTCTGTAATTTATACCTGCGCTGCATTGAGGCTGATCACTACCAAATATAACGTAAGCCTCCGCTGGTCTAGTCACAAGTAGTCCAAATATAAATAGTACTAAACTTTTTTTCGTTTCCTAGTGCATTTTCTCGACAGCAACGTGCTTACTTTTACCCTGCCGCGTTTCAGTATGTATCACCTTGCATTCTATTGAAATCGGCATGTTCCTATCGCATGCTAGGTAAAAATGGCGGCGTAAGAATTTAATGTTTCGAAAAGTGAAATTGAAAGAAACGAAAAGTAGTAAATTCAGCGGGTTGTATTTACCGAACTGTAGTTTTCTTATATAAAAGTTAACACCCGCTTTTCTTTTTGTTTTTGCAAAGTAGCGATCTAGTTCTTTATGGGAATATAAGTCTCTGAAAATCTCATATGCTAAAAAATGTCGAAAAACCGTTACGAAGTAAGTGGATTCTATATGAAATAAAGAAGAGCTGGATTTAGTGGTGTTCATCCTAAAAGTCACAGCTGTTTCTAATCCCGTACCGTACCCATACCGTACATCCATATTCGTAAACTATAGGTTTTGTTCGGAGCAAGGCGGAAACTTTCATCGTTCTGTGACATCAAAATGCTTCAGAAACACCTTAAAATCCGCTTATTAAGAAATCTGCCGTTTGATAATTTGATATATTTCTAAGTCATTTGCTCAAACACTGAAAGAGTATTTCGTACCAACCTGCGTTGTATAAATGCCCGCCACACCTCACCTCGTTGTAATTTGATTTAAGCGAAATCTAATATAGTGACCTATCAATTTTTTTTTGTTTTAGATTAGGTAGACATTACCAAAGGTATGTGCAGAGTTTGATTAAATTCTATTATGTGAAACTCGATAAAATAGCAGAAGTACCAACTTAAAATTGACAAAAATATGCAAAAATAGCCCTTGGGTCTGCTGAACAAGTATCCCTTTCTCTACAAAATCATTTTCTTTTGATTTCTCTGAGCATGTTTCAAATAGATATAGTGTTTTCCATTATAAAAATGCTTAGATATCAAATTTATGCAGATTATTGTACTTTACTGAAATATATTTTAGGATTATAGAAATTTTGAAAAATGTTAAAAATAGCACCATATCTAGGGGCAAATTAAATTGAAACAAAGCTGGTGACCTAGTATTTTTATTTCATTTTTCAATACAACATAACATGATCTTTTAATACAAAACATTTCATCAAAATCTATTATTGAGAAAAACATACGAAACTGTAGCGAGCGTCCTTAAATACTTTTAACTCCCCAACAAATCTTTTTTAATACTCTTACATAAATTTTGAGTTATAGCTGGTAATATTTTAAATAACATAAATATTGAGTTATAGCTGGTAATATTTCAAATATCGGTTTGCTTGAATAATAAACATGTAGAGGTATTCTTTCCGAGTCGATTCAAATCAGGACATTCTGACAATTTTGTTGTATTTAGCAGTTCTATTTGCTGTCTTTCGATAAATATTTGTGCGCGGGTGCGTTCAATGCATTTTAAGAATGTTTATTTGTATGAATTTTCAACTTTGTGTCACAAAACATCTGAATATTTGCATGCTACGAATGGATAAAACAGCAATCTAGAAGTTTTTTATTGCAATAAAAGTTCTTTGTGAATCAATGATGACTTTTATAAAACGTTTTATTTAAGGAACGCTTTTCTAACAACTTTCTCCGCTAACGTACAAAATATTCTTATTTATAAATTGTTCACAATTTCTGATTGCAAAACAAGCTCTGATAATCTTCTAAATTTGCAGAGTTAAGACACTAACAAATACCTGAAACCAAGGTTTTTCTAGATGTATATTTGCGACAAACACTGATTAAGTCAAAGAAATAAAAAAAATAGACGCACGGGGCCAGATCTTGAATACGCATTGTCATGTAAAGGTTAAACGCATTCAATTTAATTTGTAAAGCAGGTTTTGGGGGGGAAAATCATGCCAGCAGGGTTCTCCAGTTACTAATTTTCCCTCTGGACCCGGACTTTGTAGCGCAACACCTTGGTTTGTGAAAAAACAAAAACCCTGCTTTGTTCCGAGTTTTGGTCACCCGTATTGAAATAGGTAAAGTGTTTTTGAGAACATTGTAAATTCATTTTCAATAACTGTTTAGCTTAAAGTTTCAAAACGTTGTTATTCTTAAGTCAATATTTGTGGTATCAACCGAGCAAACATTTTGAGACTTCGTTTTTACACAAAAAAACTGTGGTCTGGAAAATTTCAAGCCCTGATGGGGTAATGTCGAGGAATCATTCAAGCGTTCTTGGTAAGCATTCCATTAAGTTTGCCTATATTTTGTGGTCTGGAAAATTTCAAGCCCTGATGAGGTAATGTCGAGGAATCATTCAAGCGTTCTTGGTAAGCATTCCATTAAGTTTGCCTATATTTTGTTTTCTTTTGTTTTGCTTCTTTTTGTCTTTTTGCTTATTTGCTTCTTTTGGGAAGATCCCCATCTCTGTTGTCTTCATGACTTAATATTTGCACCATAACATTCATTTGTGAATAGCATTATTACAGTTTAATACCATATCAAAATGTTACATCTGCAAATATCGAGATAATCAGCACCATCATGTCTGACAGTGATTTTCATCCACACAGACAAATCTATTTCAGGAAACTGTTAATGGTGTTTAGATCCCATATGAATATATCACATTTTCGCAAGATTTGTCAAATTAAGATTTGCTTGACAAGATTTTAAACCAGAACAAAATCAAATCAGCATCATTAAAATATGGCAGAAGATATCATATGTAGATGTGTAATTTGTAGATGTAATGTATAAATACATAAATTCAGGCAGCACAATTTAAGAACAATACCTTATCAACTCAAAAAATGTCATATTTAGGAATAGACGTTGTCAGAAGAAGAAATCATCAATCGTCATTCACCCTTTGTCATACAACTATATAACGACAAGAATGGAATAAAACGAAAGACATGATCGTAAGTTTAAAAAAAAAAACAACTATTTATTATTTTCTATATTGTCGTAATTATCAAAATGTAAAATATATTTATACATATAACTATAATAACTGCCACTGATTACTAATTATGTCTTAGTATCTTACCAATATGTTATTACAATTTTATGTCAAATTTTAACAGTATAAGTGAAATAATAACTTCTTACCTTTAATAGTCGAGGTCAAAATTTTATAGGGATAATATAAAACTACCGAAAGTTGAAGTCTCCAAAATATAAACGTGCATTTTGCATGCACAAACCCTTGACTCGAGGACTTAATGAATTGTTTTCATATGTGATGATGACGATTCTGATAAGATTTTTATTTACCATTCTATTGTTCTTGGAAAAGGTCAAGATGTTTTAAATATCCATAACCGGGGCGCAAAAAATCAACAAAACTACCACAGATGTGTGTTTAAAGTCTTTAAACAATTATTATGATTTTTCTTTTTTACAAACATTGCATTATCCAGATTCCTGTGTATAACATGAAATTTTGGTAAACATGAACATAAATGCAGAAAAGCCAACGACCAGACCTAGCCTTTCCTGTCAACCGGGAAACATTTTAAATGTCAGTGATAGTTATGCCATAGTTATACTAGTGATAGTTTAGGTCTAAGTTACCTTGTCCGTCGCTAGATTTTTCAAATATTTTACAGATCGAATTGTTTTTATGTAACAATTACTTGCAATAACTACATGGCAAAACTCATGTTTGGACAATAACGAAACTGTTTAATCTTAAAAGTTGACAACAGGAATGCATTTGTTGAGAGTACTTTCTTATCTACCATACATCTGTTTTCCGTTTCACGTCACCGGCAAAATTTAGGTTATACGGCATTTTTTTTCATATTTTGACGGCAAAGGAAGACACAAAAATGCCACTCTGGACATTATGTAAAGCACGGACAGACACCTGAGTAGAACCACTGATCTTCCGTAAACAAGTTGAACGGTCTCTATACCTGGAATGATTTTAAGGCCTAAACGAGGTTTTTTAACAAACGGCGGTAATCGGCAAATGAATTGAAGTAAGCTTCCTTATTACTACAGCCACGGAGATCCCTACAATTTATAGATGTACCCAGTCTGAATATTTTTAAACATATTTGTCATTTGTTTATCAATTATGGTTATAAATGACGTTATAATGCTCTCTTGTCAACCGTTGTTCATAATATACATAACTTGACTTCCTTCTTTTTTTAACTGGAAATCAAATCGAACCATGTTGGAATTGAATTTAAACTCCATTTAATTTCATACAGCGTCTGTAAAAAACATAAATGTGTTGTTGGGTTTAGAGGCACTTTGACACATAGAAGGTTTATCATGGAGAACCCAAGTACTTTGCATGTGTAGGACAACCGACCTTTTATAAGTCAGCTTGATATTTTTAGCAAAGCAAATAATCGCGAAAACGTACAAAATATAATCAATTCTCAGTTTTACATTATTACAGCAATTTTTATAAATAACAATGGTTTGTTTCCTTAAGTATCAAAAAATCATAAAAAAATAAACATTCAATCTTTACAACATGTAGATAGAATAGTCAAAAACGTCTGTCAAAGTAAACTTGCAATTTTCCATACTATAAAAATAAAGCTTCTGATTAAAATTTCATATTCTTAAATAAAAAATACTTTTGTAAATAATTTTACATATCTTTATGTCATACCTTTACCTGTATATTATCGCATTAGTGTGTATTAGTGTTATGTATACAAATAACATTATATTTTCTAGGTTAGTTACAAAAGAATGTATATTGAAACTTTTGGGACATAATATGTGACTGTTCATAAATACGTTTCAGTTTGTACTCATATGTCAATTTACTTCAGATCGATGTTACTGAGTGCTTCTATGACAACCTTTGATTAAAGTATCTACCGCATTCACTGAATTGTATTGAAGTTTGTAGCTTATATTTTTTCATGTAGAAAATCACAATTCGTGCTGTGTAACTCAACTTGATTTTTATCTATGTAAAGCATTAACTAGTATCATCTTACAAATACACGCATGCGTTAGTTAATATGTATTAAACAAGATAAAGGTAATCATGTAATACGACACTTATTACATCAAAGTCGTCATGTTTGAATTTTGCTAAAGATTGCTATTCGTTCTTTTAAAATCAGACGAATTTCCATTTTTCTGTTATCATTTTGCAGCGATAACAAGGTGCAAGGAAAAGTATCTTGACTGTTTTAGGTTCATTTACCTTTAAGTTTGGCAAGAAAATCGAAAACGAAACATATCAATGCATATATATTTGCATATCAAACAGTTGTCATATTGGCGGCTTAAATATATAAACACCACTGTGGTCATGTCTTAATATTCTTAGCAAAGCTATAAACTAACACATTAAAGAAGCAGTTGTTATCACACGAAAGACATCAAACGTTTTGCTGAAATCTGTGGAAAACTATTGATGTACTGTGGAAAACTATTGATGTACTGCTTAATCCAAACATTATGAATGGGAACGGAGGGCGATTTCACATAATTATGATCACAGTTTTATACAACTGTATGATAATGTTATCATTTCATGTCTATGTCAATTTGCTCACTATGATAATAAAGTAAACATTCCCCAATCTATCAAATACATAATATTATAGTTATATGTATAAATATATTTTACATTTTGATAATTACGACAATATAGAAAATAATAAATAGTTGTTTTTTTTTTTAAACTTACGATCATGTCTTTCGTTTTATTCCATTCTTGTCGTTATATAGTTGTATGACAAAGGGTGAATGACGATTGATGATTTCTTCTTCTGACAACGTCTATTCCTAAATATGACATTTTTTGAGTTGATAAGGTATTGTTCTTAAATTATGCTGCCTGAATTTATGTATTTATACTTTACATCTACAAATTTCACATCTACATATGATATCTTCTGCCATATTTTAATGATGCTGATTTGATTTTGTTCTGGTTTAAAATCTTGTCAAGCAAATCTTAATTTGACAAATCTTGCGAAAATGTGATATATTCATATGGGATCTAAACACCATTAACAGTTTCCTGAAATAGATTTGTCGGTGTGGATGAAAATCACTGTCAGACACGACGGCGCTGATTACCTCGATATTTGCAGATGTAACATTTTGATATGGTATTAAACTGTAATAATGCTATTCACAAATGAATGTTATGGTGCAAATATTAAGTCATGAAGACAACAGAGATGGGGATCTTCCCAAAAGAAGCAAATAAGCAAAAAGACAAAAAGAAGCAAAACAAAAGAAAACAAAATATAGGCAAACTTAATGGAATGCTTACCAAGAACGCTTGAATGATTCCTCGACATTACCTCATCAGGGCTTGAAATTTTCCAGACCACAAAATATAGGCAAACTTAATGGAATGCTTACCAAGAACGCTTGAATGATTCCTCGACATTACCCCATCAGGGCTTGAAATTTTCCAGACCACAGTTTTTTTGTGTAAAAACGAAGTCTCAAAATGTTTGCTCGGTTGATACCACAAATATTGACTTAAGAATAACAACGTTTTGAAACTTTAAGCTAAACAGTTATTGAAAATGAATTTACAATGTTCTCAAAAACACTTTACCTATTTCAATACGGGTGACCAAAACTCGGAACAAAGCAGGGTTTTTGTTTTTTCACAAACCAAGGTGTTGCGCTACAAAGTCCGGGTCCAGAGGGAAAATTAGTAACTGGAGAACCCTGCTGGCATGATTTTCCCCCCCAAAACCTGCTTTACAAATTAAATTGAATGCGTTTAACCTTTACATGACAATGCGTATTCAAGATCTGGCCCCGTGCGTCTATTTTTTTATTTCTTTGACTTAATCAGTGTTTGTCGCAAATATACATCTAGAAAAACCTTGGTTTCAGGTATTTGTTAGTGTCTTAACTCTGCAAATTTAGAAGATTATCAGAGCTTGTTTTGCAATCAGAAATTGTGAACAATTTATAAATAAGAATATTTTGTACGTTAGCGGAGAAAGTTGTTAGAAAAGCGTTCCTTAAATAAAACGTTTTATAAAAGTCATCATTGATTCACAAAGAACTTTTATTGCAATAAAAAACTTCTAGATTGCTGTTTTATCCATTCGTACATGCAAAATATTCAGATGTTTTGTGACACAAAGTTGAAAATTCATACAAATAAACATTCTTAAAAATGCATTGAACGCACCCGCGCACAAATATTTATCGAAAGACAGCAAATAGAACTGCTAAATACAAAAAATTGTCAGAATGTCCTGATTTGAATCGACTCGGAAAGAATACCTCTACATGTTTATTATTCAAGCAAACCGATATTTGAAATATTACCAGCTATAACTCAATATTTATGTTATTTAAAATATTACCAGCTATAACTCAAAATTTATGTAAGAGTATTAAAAAAGATTTGTTGGGGAGTTAAAAGTATTTAAGGACGCTCGCTACAGTTTCGTATGTTTTTCTCAATAATAGATTTTGATGAAATGTTTTGTATTAAAAGATCATGTTATGTTGTATTGAAAAATGAAATAAAAATACTAGGTCACCAGCTTTGTTTCAATTTAATTTGCCCCTAGATATGGTGCTATTTTTAACATTTTTCAAAATTTCTATAATCCTAAAATATATTTCAGTAAAGTACAATAATCTGCATAAATTTGATATCTAAGCATTTTTATAATGGAAAACACTATATCTATTTGAAACATGCTCAGAGAAATCAAAAGAAAATGATTTTGTAGAGAAAGGGATACTTGTTCAGCAGACCCAAGGGCTATTTTTGCATATTTTTGTCAATTTTAAGTTGGTACTTCTGCTATTTTATCGAGTTTCACATAATAGAATTTAATCAAACTCTGCACATACCTTTGGTAATGTCTACCTAATCTAAAACAAAAAAAATTGATAGGTCACTATATTAGATTTCGCTTAAATCAAATTACAACGAGGTGAGGTGTGGCGGGCATTTATACAACGCAGGTTGGTACGAAATACTCTTTCAGTGTTTGAGCAAGGTGTTTCTGAAGCATTTTGATGTCACAGAACGATGAAAGTTTCCGCCTTGCTCCGAACAAAACCTATAGTTTACGAATATGGATGTACGGTATGGGTACGGTACGGGATTAGAAACAGCTGTGACTTTTAGGATGAACACCACTAAATCCAGCTCTTCTTTATTTCATATAGAATCCACTTACTTCGTAACGGTTTTTCGACATTTTTTAGCATATGAGATTTTCAGAGACTTATATTCCCATAAAGAACTAGATCGCTACTTTGCAAAAACAAAAAGAAAAGCGGGTGTTAACTTTTATATAAGAAAACTACAGTTCGGTAAATACAACCCGCTGAATTTACTACTTTTCGTTTCTTTCAATTTCACTTTTCGAAACATTAAATTCTTACGCCGCCATTTTTACCTAGCATGCGATAGGAACATGCCGATTTCAATAGAATGCAAGGTGATACATACTGAAACGCGGCAGGGTAAAAGTAAGCACGTTGCTGTCGAGAAAATGCACTAGGAAACGAAAAAAGTTTAGTACTATTTATATTTGGACTACTTGTGACTAGACCAGCGGAGGCTTACGTTATATTTGGTAGTGATCAGCCTCAATGCAGCGCAGGTATAAATTACAGACTCCAGTATATGTCGGACTGAAGCAATTTGAACTAAATGTACTTTAAATGTATAAATTTTGTAACCATGTTGATATTTACCCTAACATTTGGTCAGTATATTATACATATTTTACATTAAGTGCATGCGAACATACAATAATTTGCGAATGTTTGCCTTACGCGACATTAGATAATCACTTCCGGGCATGCGCAGAAAACCGCTCCAACTCTGTAGTGTGCTACATCGATTAGAAACACAACCAAATTGGCACGGTGTTGGGGTAAATATCGACCCGTCCGGAAAAACTGCAGCGAGTGCCTTTAACTCCTTCAATGATAATAGAAATACAATAAAAAGGAAATTTTAGTAACATTGAAACCGCATGTTGCATGCGCTGAAATGACATTTCATGCTCAAATGGTACAATCACATATTCATCTATGTCGCCTTTTTACATAGCCAGAATTATTTTCTATTCAGAATAGCTAGTCTTGTAACCAGCACGAAACATAGCATTTTTTTAAAAGACGACCAGACTCTGTATATGTTTAATAGCAGATTAGTACACAGAGAATATATTTTTAATTACTTAACAACATTTTCTAATATAAAAAGACTACTACTGTGACATCAGTTATTTAATACCAATTTTTGGGGGTCTGAACGTCCATAGAAACCAACATTTTATTTAAATGAAAAAAATCCAATTAAAAATTCTACGTTCGAACTTTTGTCCGGAAATTGTTGTTAACTTTGCATCGTTGTTGCGTAATAGCCATTAATAGTTAAAACATAACGTTAGAACAATACGTCATCAGTAACGTTAGAACAATACGTCATCAGTTAAAACATAACGTTAGAACAATACGTCATCAGTAACGTTAGAAAAATACGTCATCAGTATTGCATAACGTTAGAACAGTACGTCATCAGTATTACATAACGTTACAACGATACGTCATCAGTAACGTTAGAACAATACGTCATCAGTAACGTTAGAAAAATACGTCATCAGTATTGCATAACGTTAGAACAGTACGTCATCAGTATTACATAACGTTACAACAATACGTCATCAGTATTGCATAACGTTAGAACAATACGTCATCAGTATTGCATAACGTTAGAACAATACGTCATCAGTTAAAACATAACGTTAGAACAATACGTAATGAGTATTGCATAACGTTAGAACAATACGTCATCAGTATTGCATAACGTTAGAACAATACGTCATCGGTATTGCATAACGCAAAAACAATACGTCATTAGTATTGCATTGCGTTAGAACAATATATCATCAGTATTGCATTGCCAAAACCTTCTATTTTAAGTGGTGTTATTTTTGAATGTTACAATCTTGGAAAGCCTCTATTCCTATTAGCTCCGTAAACTTTAAAATTGAAATATCGCTGACAAAAATGCGTACTAGAACGGAAGTGGGCTTTTTTATAATTACGGATCCACTCTTTTAAGAACTTGAATTTCAACCACAATACAATAGGGTTATTATGACAGTAGCTTGATCTGGGATGCAGTATTCGGCTCGAGTGGATTTTGCCAGATCGAATCTCACGAGGCGCTCAAGCGCGGAGTGTGAACCGACAATGCAAAATCCACTCGAGCCGAATACAAAGTCCCAGATCCAGCTACTGTTATAATGACCCTTTTATTATATACCTTTACCATTTTGATTCTTGTTTTGTTCTTGAACGAAATCTTCAATGTTTAACGATATTAAATGAAACTTAGTGAACTTTTTATGTGCGCTATTTTTAGAACTGTGTCAGGTCATACATATTAATGAAAATAGTCCGGCAGCATACAATACGGAATGTACAATACGGAATTCAAAAGGTACAATACGGAATTTTGTCTGTCTGTTCATATTTAATTGTGAAATACAAGCCGAACTTTTACAGAATTTATATAGGTATATAATAAAATTTGTTAGAGTATACTAAAGATTTAGTTTAGGTAACTTCCCTACACTATTCCGGACAATGAGGCTGCTGGTTGTTGGTCTTTTCCAGTATCATACTGAGTCTAATTCCGTTACATATGAATAATCATTAATTACAGCTAGGACTAAGTGTTAAATACTTCCAGAGTTATATGTATTAATAAAATTAAATACCTGCCGTTATAACTTATGCAACACAAATCTATTTAATTAAAGAATTTTAATGACTACATGCAAATGCCAGTACTAAGATAAAATTTTAATTTTAATTTAATTATCATAGAAATGTATAATTAACAAAAGTAATGAAATACTAAGTGACACGTTAAATCAGCTGATATAATTCTGTTTACAGCAACACATAACCTTGATCGGTAGTTGATTCAAAACTCCCTCATACTAGAAAGAAAGGATGACATTATTACGAACGTTATAGTAATTGTAGGTGCTATAGTAAAACACATCGCACTAGGCGGGGGATGGTGGGACTAGTAAAAATATTGTTACATTTCTTATTGTGTCCGAGTTTGCAACACAACAGTGTTAGTCAATGTACAGGCATAATCATGCATATGTTGTTGGGGATGAGGATGATATACATATGTAAACTGGATGATAACAAAATTAGTCTATATGTAGTATATATGGCAAGTGGTTTGTTATTTGCAAATTAGCCTCTTACGGATGGGATAAAACAGAAGTCTTGAACAACCTATTACATCTTAAACACGCTACAGAAAAAGATGCTCATATGGTAATTTAGACATTACTTTAAAAAAAATGTATTTATTTTTGACCTTTGTTTTGTTGAGAAAATTACAGATGCGTTTAAATTCTAAAAAAATTTCTGTGTTTCATGCGATCGACTCACGGTTATGCTGTTTTCCAATTTGCTTAACAGACAGAAATGCAAAACTTGTAACTAAAGATATTTACTTTATTTTTGCAATTAGACATATGCGAATTAATCCGATGCCGAATCCGAATCCTGACATCTGGTATATTTAAGGGACTTTCTCAAAACATTTAGTGGTTCAAATGATAATAATGGCTCTTGGCTAACAATTTAACGTTGAGCTGTTTTTGTCGATTGATTACATATTTTGCTAAACTGACTACCATATTTACCAGGCTGTCGTCCAAATAGAAAACTTTTTACTTTTTATGTTAATCGTTCCGTAGTTCACAAATATGATATCTATACATGCTATATAGGTATATATCTAACCTTAAAGTGTTGTTTAATGCATATGGAACTCAACCTGACACATTATTTATTTCATAATACATGGTAAATACACTTTAGTTGCCATGATCACAAACATGTTGCTGACATTTGTTAGACCCATCTACGATATAAATAGACAAATTCCATTGCAATGAAGAAATTTGACTTTAAATAAAGTAAAGGATACGAATTCCATTGATGATTTTGCTGTCTCTGTAGGGTTAGTTTAGCTTCAGTATTTAACTATTCCATTCCTACGCATCTGAACTCTGAACCGTGGCTAATCAGACGATAATCCACTCGAAGGCCTTGATTATTTGTTAAATAAAATGTCGTGTGAATTATTTCGAACTTACGTACTTGTATAAATATATATACTCATGAAAATCGCCACAACTCTAGAGTTTCCATAGCCCAAACAAGTAAAAAGATTTGGAAGAGACATATTTCTGCCAAATAACTTTGAAAACTGGACAATAAATGCAGAGTAAAAGATTTATGCCGTTCTCCTTATGACAAAGATGACCTCAATATTTTACGCTCTTGCTGTGTGAGAAAACTCTTCTCCTCTCCCTGACAGTCACATTCTTTAATGTACCAAATGATCTAAATGAATCTGACAAAGGCTCACCAAATAAAAAACATTTCCGTGGAATCATATTCTAATCAGCTTAGCAGTCTTGAAAAAGGCGATTCTCAAAAGTTCCGTTATAGTTATAGACTATAAGGAAACCTGCATGCTTTGCCCCTCATGGTCATGTTTAACATAGCGAATGTTCTTACGGCCACCGAATCAAACTTTATGCAAAGGAGCCTAAGAAAATCGGAAAGATTCGACCATTCTATACAAGAAACTTGCGATCAGGACTTACTGAAATATTGTTGAAGGTAAGATTTCTGTGAAAATATGTTGAAAAAGGAGTCAGTAAGGAGAAAAATTCTTAATTTCGATGCTATTGCAACCAAAACTCTGCATGGATGACACAATATTTCCTTTATCGAAAAGAGCATCTACAAGAAATGTTCCTGTAATGTCTGGACAAAATAGAAAAAGTGGAAACTTCATAGGTCGCTCAACACGACAGAAACGCCCTCTAGCCGCGGATTGAGAAAAACCTAACATTTACACATGATAAATAAAAGCAATTTTGAGACACCGCAGATGTATTCAAACGGCGATGAACATGGAACCTTCAATGATACACGTGTTGTGGCGTGTAATTCAATGAAGAGCGGCGTTTGGTTCCCAGATAAAGTGATGTGTTTGCCCTTAACGAGAAAACAATGGACAGAACTAAACAAACTGGAATTTAGAAAGGGGATGTGAGATTATGGAGTAAACTGACTCTGTGGTTAAAAAGAAGATGCTCTTAGCAATAAGTACGGGGGCAGATGATGGAGATACGACGGACGTCTCATGATCATAGATATACTACGAGTACGACATGATAGGTGAACTTAATATGCTCAGGATTATCTGTGTAAGAAATTAAAAAATTAACTATAACACGTTTTCGTGTTATGCTAAATCCTTCACTGAACCTTTTAAGAAAATCTAATCTTTATTATTTAATGACGTAAAAGTCCGTAAGAATTACAAAAGATTCATCTCTCATTTGCTCCAGGAAACAACTAAGGTATTAGAATAATATTCAGCCCTTATTTTCAAGCTTTACAAGAAACTCACTGGATAACGTACGACATGATGCCAGAAATAGGAAGGAAGATGTCTACTCTCCGCCCTTTGTGTTTCTTCGGATAATAGGTCATAACGTCTGAGACAGAATCTCTGTCTTGTGTGGCTTTTTCTTAACACTTAACAGAATAGTGTTAACTTAATTTCATTGTCGTATAAAACAGTAACGACCAAACATTATGAGGCATAGAAAAAAATGTGTTTCCGGTATCCCGACCTACCCTATATTTTTGGCCCGACCCTAAATGTTTTATGGCCTTGGAGATTTTTTCTCAACTTTTTAACAAAATGTTGCCAAATGCACTTTTTATTCTTTAAACATGGTCAATGATGTTAGAAATCAACTTACTGATGTTCTAAAGGCATAACACCCTTCTTTGTGTTGAGAAAGACGTTAAACACACACACACACACACACACACACACACGCACACATACATGTAAACGCAACCAATCGGGGATGTAAGCTATAAACCTACCAACTGGGAACTTCTTTATTACTGTAGCTACAGTTATCATATTTCTATCAACTCTTATTCTTATGATGTTAAAATTATCCGAGGCTTTAGATTAAAGCTATCTTCAATTATTAAGCAATGATATTTTTCACATTCAGAGCGGGGAATTTTGTGTTTAAACCAACTGAGGTGAATGTGTAACAAACCGGGTGTTTGTGTATAGACGAAATGTGGAATTGTGTGTTTCAACAAAACGGGGAGTTAGTGTATAGACTAAATGAGGTACAAGTGTATAACTAACCGGGTATGTGTGTAAAGTTGAAACGAAGAACTAGCTATTAAAATGGTGAATGTGGAAGCTTCTGTTTCATATCATATATATATGAGAAAAGACAACCGAGGGACTTAATTTGATTTGAAGGGTTTTACGCCATTTTAAACACTATTTCAGTTATGTCAGGTGGGCAGTTTACCCAATAATCGTTCCTAGAAA
>NW_026459935.1:0-67888 GCF_021730395.1 Mercenaria mercenaria
ACAATTGTTTACCTGTAATTCTGATGCTATTAAATTTTACATACGTTATGGATCATTTACCTGCAGGTAATACGGGAACATGTCTTATTAGGTTAAAATTTAATTTTCGTAAAGCCAAATTCCATCATTTACAAAAACATTACAGTCATCGATTTACGACCATAGTTATAAGCGTTTAATACTCATAAGGCTGCCTTGGGCTTCCCCATTGCCTAGCCAAATCAAAGGTGTCTTTGTCTGGCTTATTCTTTGCTTAGACTAACGATGCTCTTACTATTCGGCCGAGGACGTTTACATTTGCCGAGGAAGTCAAATAATAAAGTCAGTATGAACTCAGCTAATTCACTTCTATTAAAACAATTTAATTTGAACCGAACAAAGAGAACATAATACAGTATTTGTTATTTGTTTCATTGTTTATTTGTTTATAAATGTTGTATGTAAACTTTGCATTAGTTTATAGTCTTGATTACTTTCAAAGAAGAAAAGCCCGAGGTGTCTAACCTTTACACATAGCATTTATAATTATAATATCCGGTGTCCTCGGAAAATGCAAACGTCCTTGGCCGAGCAGCCGATCGAATAAGAAATAATCAAATAAATAACGTTATATTTATACATTCTTTCCGGGTCTTCAATGCCGAACGCTTTATATTATTTGGCTCCTGATGTGGGATAAAAACACAGATTTTGATACAGCAATCTTCCATTTGAGGTTGCAATGCCGTGACATGTATTGTGTTGGTATGACTTAAAATGCAACTGGTATGATCTACTGCATTAAAATTGCGAGTTGATATTTTCAATATAAATTTACTCTCCGTGACCAAGTAGTTATCTTTGCTGAGGCATTGAACCCGCTCGTGAGCTGAAGAAATATCTCTCATGTGATGAACGTATCAAAATAGGTTGCGGATGGACGGTTGCCCCCCCCCCCCCCCCCCCCCCCCCCCCAATTAGCATACCCGGTCTAAAATTACGGTAGAGCGGTAAATGGGGCGTTACTGCACCATGAACGATAGAGGGTCAGCATATGACCATAACTGGGTTGTTGCATAACAAAGTATAATGACGCGTTGACTATATATCAGCTTGTAAAATATTTAATTCTGTGACTGGCATTTCATTAATCATTACTTAATCGAACTACAATTCTATTAATTTAAACTAAATATCTGTCCATAGGACACTGATGCCTCGACTTTATATCACTGTACATGGTTTCATGATCTAGTTTTAGATAATTGCAAGAAACACTTTTCAGACCTTTATGTGTAATTTTCTCTAAGTAAAGGACCATATCTTTGGTCTTGCTGAGCTAACTCCCAAACACCAAGTGCAAAACTTCTCATGCTACAAAACAATGCTATAAAGTTTTATGACTCTAGGTAAAATATGTTTTGAGATACATGGGACATTTCTTCATGGTTAAATGACTTTAGGTGAATTCTTTGAAGATATATAATCCTCATGAATTGATATTAAAATATATACATGTAGTAAAAGCATTGGTATTCGTGGGAGAAAAAAATCCGTGGTTGAGGCAGTCCACACAATCTATTCCGGACGGAAAACAATCAAATTCAAATCTATTTTATGTACCACGAAATAGCCGTTTTTACCAAAACCTAGTTTGTGTTCAGACCTTATAATTTGTTCACAGGAAATAACCCGAGGCTATTCAAATTCCGCATAATTATGTCCCTTTTCTTCTCAAAACATTGGATAATCACAGCCAAGAAATATCGGTCAGAATATATAATGGTAATAACTAAAAAAGATAAAAAAAAAAAAAAAGATTATCTATTTGGTAGAAAGACTAATCAAAACTGAAAAAAATCATGTCATTGAAATCAAATGATTTCACAGTAGAGAATGGATATACTTGTAATATGTTATATTTGAAAAAAATAAAAGATATATGATAGTTAAATATTTCTGTAAATGCAAATCAGTGGTGATGGAGGTATCTATACAACAATAAAAAGTTTGTACAAT
Source organism: Mercenaria mercenaria (assembly GCF_021730395.1). NCBI lineage: Eukaryota > Metazoa > Mollusca > Bivalvia > Venerida > Veneridae > Mercenaria > Mercenaria mercenaria. The sequence goes on from NW_026459935.1 coordinate 1,999, forward strand.
TTGTAAAAATATAGTATGTATTTGAATATTTGATAAATGATTTTACCTTAGATCATGCAAGGAATCTTTAATTCGCCGAAATGGAGTAAGTGTTCGTACATACCAACTAATCGTTGTAACAAAAGTTCGCCTTTGCACTTCAGAAGACATTTTGATTATTTTTACTGATAGTGCAATTAATTACAATTATTTCTATCATGGAGGAACTTAATAACGCATTCCATAGTTGCCACAATAATTAATGACTGTATTTGATTTGAAGAATGTTACGTAACTAGAAAGAGTTTCTACTATAATTTCCGGCTGTGATCTTTATACCACCAAACTAATTTATTTTATAAACAATCAAAGCGCTCTAGAAACAATATTGAATAAATGAGAATTTCATGTCATTGGAATCACAAGTAATAACTGATTAAACGCCATAAAGATTGATGTTTTATATGGCTTGTTTGAAGCTCTTACTTTGAAATTTAACGGCTTACATTTGATCTATCACATCAAGGGAAACCATGCCAAATCACGATCTTCAGTAATGGAATATTGGTCGTCTACTATTAGCTCACAAAATGTTTGCAGCTGCGTTTAATCATTTCGTATTACGTATGTCTTGTATTTGTATAAAGCCAGAGAAAATTCCTAGTTTATTTCTTTTTAACCTCTTTAAAATGGAAGCATTTGTTTCTTTCTATAGATAGAATGTGTCTTTAAGCAAAAGCATTTCCGGGCTTTGATTGTTTATATAAAATTTGCAGAAATTATTGAACAAGACAAAATAATTGATCACAATAACATCGATGTAGAAATTAAGGGAATACACAACAAATGTAGATAAAGATATTTATGACAAAATATAAAGGGGCCTCCGTGACCGAGTGGTTATGGTCTCTGACTTCAAATCATTTGCCCCTCACCGATGTGGGTTCGAGCCTCACTCGGGGTGTTGAATTCTTCATGTGAGAAAATACGGAAGGTCGGTGGTTCTACCCATATTCCCGCTTGTGATGAAATAATGCTTTGAGGGGCACCTGGGGTCCTCCTCGACCATCAAAGCTGGAAAGTCGCCATATGACCCAGTCTGACTAAAGTACTTGATCTTCTTAACGAATGACCCATTCACATTCGTCTTCAGTATATTTTGGATTTCCAATATTGCTATTTTCATTTTCGCAAAGCTATTTTTATTTGAACCAATCAGACGACTTGTTCGAATGTCAAAGAGTAAGAAAAATGTGCAGTCAATCCATGGCTCGAACACGGGTCCCCTCACTTACAGAGCAAGTGGCCTACCAACTGAGCTAACCGGCTATCTGGCACATTATGACATAAGAATTGTAAATAATATCAAAAATCAAGGCTAACTATAGATTTGCAAAATGTTGTAAGTTAAGCTCTGATTGGCTACCGAAAGGGTCGTCATAACGAGGCTATCAATAGCTCGTTCTCAGATCCTAAGCGTAGGCGTAATAGGAGATGTACTTCAGTCAGATTGCCATATGACCTATAATTGTGTTAATGCGACGTTAAACCCTCAACATATTTATTATGTTCATTGATAAATGAAGTAAAATAGTTTTAGCGGAAAGCCTTTAATGTAGTTTACCCATGCATGTATTTCTCAGAGTGACAACAGTAAGTAATTCTCATTATCTTTTTACGTTTAATTTATTTTTGTCGCATTAATCTTTAGCGTTACAAATATGTTAAAACTAAATTCTTAGAAGTCGCCGTATAACTCGAACTGTGTAGATGTGAAACTTAGAATCTTACTGTTTTATCCAAAGAAGATAAAGCATACGTTGACATTTTGTGTTTCTTAATAAATGTCGTAAAATACCGTTGTGCCAAAAACGTTCTGATGAAATACTTGTCTATGGAGTTTGTTCGTACTTTCCCCATGACTTACCTAAGAAACAATCCGTTAAAGTGTTGCATTCAGTTTAAAGACATTCATTTTAAAATATATTCGGGAAATTGTATTATTTATGTATTATTTATGTCATAACCTTCGTATAAAACGTAAATCAAGAAATATCCATGGTGCATCTTTCATTTTATTTTTCAATTTTGAAGAATACCTTTTTGAAATTTCTTCACATTGAAATCCGACGATAATGTATTAATATGCCCAAAGGATTCGTAAAATCATATCACTCAATGTTTCGAAAGAAGTTTTATATGACCAATTTTATATAAGCTTCATAATTTTATATTAATCTAAATGTGTCAATTTAACATGCGTTTTGTGTATATCTTGTCCTTTTCTGCCATTTCTCAGAATGTTTCTGCAAAATAATAAACAAATTATAAATTAAACAATTTTATATAAGTCAGTGTATATTTAGGCTGAATCTAACATTTTCCCACTGGACATCGCTATCCGTTGGACATAAATTTGTATTTTACCTAATGAAATACCGACAGTTTCCTTATGAATTACCGCATATCTTGTATCAACATCTAAAGGGTGTTATATTTAGATGGTTGATACAGAACCTGTCGTATTATTTAGTAACATATTGTGCCGAGACTTCCGCGACCTTGGGGTGTCGGTCAATGGTTTTATATACCTTTGCGTCTTATCGCTGTTGATTCAAAAACCTGCTTTGGATACAGCAGAATCTCGTCATGTATGAAGTTATACAGCTCATGTGCATTGGTAATTTCTTGTTTGTTGACAACTTGTTACCGCCTGTGCTGGCAATATTGGTCTCATTGTCACCATGTGGCCTGAAGTGTTTTGGTGTAACATAACCTAACTGATATGTCCGTTATATTGACACAGTAAATTGTTTACACTTTCAAAAGAAATCTTTCTTATAATATGCACATAGTATTTCCTTGACCTGGCGGTAAAGTTTGCTCAACCCCACGTGGCATGTAGAATCTTTTCTCATGTTAATAACCTATCCATGTAGCTAGCGGACGCTCGTATGTTGTAACAAGCAACTTAAATAATAGCAAGTGCCCACTTGCTCTATTTGTACCATTAAATTAACGCTGGCAAGGCGTTTATTGACCTTACCTGTATCTTTGTGATCTAAAATGAATCGGGAAAGAAACAGTCTAACGAATTTAAGTAAACTTTGTTATCAAAATGCATAGAATGATAACCCCTTTCGGTTACGTAAGCCATCTTTCTGATATAAGAAGTAAAATACAGCGATGTAGCGTAATAAATAAGTACATTTTGTATACCAAAATCTTCATACCGAGCGACTGGTGTTCATTTTATGCATTTATACATATTCTGCACTTAATATCACGTATACAAAGTCATACATCATTTACCCAAAACTATAAAAATGGCACTGAGACATGAAAGGCATAATTTTTTATGCATATGATATAAATTTATGGTGTTAATTTGAATAACTCACTCATGCGTTGAAAAGATAGAAAATGTGACTCTAGTCGGCAAAACTATGCATGATGGTATGGATCTGCCTGAATATTCTAACTTCAACAAGAACTAAACCACCATACAGTTTATTGTATATATTTTTCCGCTTATGATAAAAATATTATGACAAAGGACCGTAATGGCATTCGGCAATTTATGGTGGCTGAACGTTGCTATATTGTCATTCCGTTCAGTTGCAGCGACCTAACGACTAACGTCGTTATTGCACACCGCCGAACTTCGCCCCTACAAACGTCGCTCTGCCTAATATCGCCTCGCCAAAAGTCACCCAACCGAGCGTCTCTACGACAAACGTCCCCCACAATGCACGACGCCCCGAGAAATGTTGCCCCGCGGAATGCCGCCCCGGAAACATTGCCTAACCGAACGTCACCTAGCTGAACGTCACCCTATTGGAGTTCGCACCGCAGAATGTTGCCGCGTTTATCGTCGTCTTTTCGCCGTCCGGGATGGCGTGTTTATAATATCATTAATTTAGTTGAAGATAAAAGTATAGTAAAATAATAGTTACGATATATTTGTAAGTCTTTTTTGAATTGTTAAAATGGAAATTACTCACCATTTCCACCCCAACACACCCTCAACCCCATCTCTCGACTTGCAGTCCACCCCAACAAACCCTCAACCCCATCCCTCGACTTGCAGTCCACCCTAACACACCTTCAACCCCATCCTTCGACTTGCAATCCACCTTAACACACCCTCAACCCTATCACTCGACTTGCAGTCCACCCCAACACATCCTCAATCCCATTCTTCGACTTGCAGTCCAACCTAACACACCCTCAACCCTATCACTCGACTTGCAGTCCATCAGTAAGTTGATCAGTGACACGATGTATTACTTTAATATTTTCATGAACTATAGATACATAAAGGGCAATATGCGGTCGTCCGTCTATTTTTGTCATAATTATAACTTTGTCGAACATCGGGAATATATATAATTCTTTATTTTTGGGGGGGGGGGGGGGGGGGGTGGGGGAGGGGGTCTTTTTCGCTATTTGAGAAACATACATTACGTACTGAATGCCAGTCATACACCTTTGTGAAACATCTATTATTTATTTAAGTTAACTGCTGAACCTAGGATACTTCATACAATTTTTACACTAGAAGGACATTTTCGATAATTGTTCAGTTCAAACAAAGCATCGAAATATTCAGTACAAATAAATCCTTATGCATCAAACACCAACATCTAGAATGATCCTCGTTATTTCTTGCAGCAAACTCAGACTCCGGTAAACTGATCCAGATTATTTCTTACTGCAAACTTAGATACCCAGACCTACAACATAATCCAACACCTTAACTGATCCTAGTTATTTCTTACATCAAACACACAGGCTCACAACAAAATGATTCTAATTATTTCGAGATACCCAGACTCACAATAAACCCCAACACCTAGACATATCCTAATCATTTCTTGCAGCAAACGCAGACACCCAGACTCACAGTGCGTGATATCTGCCACAGTGTTCGATGATTTCAGACGACTACATGTAACGGCTGTCAGAGGATCTGTTTTGCTGATTTCAATTTTGAATTTCAATATTTAAATAAATGAATGAAGAAACAGATCCTTTTTCCATCAATTCGGTAAAGTAAATTGCAATTATAAGCAATTTTCCTACTTATCTGAGTTTACTATGACAACTTATTATTCCTGATATCAGCTGTATGTGTTTCAGCAGCTATTGTTTCAATAGCAGTACAAAGGTTTGACGGTTTTTCATAATAGACGAATTCATGGTCAACAACCGCTAAAAAAAGATACGTTTATGAAATGTTTCCTGGGTTGATCTTTTATATTGTTGACTGTAGGTTTCATTAGAAGTTTGATTTCTGAAACAGTTTACTTTCAAATGTTTTATAGAACTTATTCATCAAATGTAAATATGGTATCAATTTGAAAGTAAAACTGCTGGTATCACATTTATAATCTCGGAGAAGTTAATGAAATCTGTATGATTACTTATCTTACGACTTTGACATGGGATAGCTTTCAGCAATAAATTGATAGCAGTAGTTATATGGCATCTTGCAGCTAATTTAAAAACATAGAGTTTAAGACATTTTTGCAACTAATTTTGTCGTTCCTAAAACGTAGAAAGAATATTGAATATAACAAAATGTCAATCGACAAAATCTGCGGTTTTTGAAGGTTAATCATTATAATTTCAATTATAATAGTTATGTTTCATAAACCGAAGGTCATGGCGTAATTTTATTTACACGGATAACTTGAAATAAAGCCAGAATCGAGATAATATAAAAACGTGAAAAACAACAGTTCTCTCAACACGACATTAACGAAAATGTTGCAGGTTCGGTTTCATTGATCCTGTTCATAGACCGACTTGGAAAGACAACCTACCGTCTACGCCCTCTAGCCCGGTCCCATATATAAAAAAAACAGGTTTTATGTTAACTGATTAAAATAGCAACGTAATTAATATGTTTAAGATTAAATACAATATAAATACAGTAGTTCCAATGGCAAAAGATCAGCTTCAGTTTTTTTATATACACGCGAATACTGCAAAATAAAGGATATGATAATTTTGCCAAGACCAATTGACACTGACTGTACCTATTACTTTCCTGCAGCACAGCAAAGGCTTGGTATGTATACAATGTGATTCGGGATGCAATAATACTGACTTGTTCTTCATAGAATGAACAGACAATTTTCGACATAAACTAGGAAAACATTAGGATGTGTTATATTTACAAAGCAAACGTTTCCCCGAGTTTGCGGTAATGCAAGCTTCCTCTGAACTTAAAGTGTTTGTTCTCACCAAAAGTTTTTAAAGGACTTGTAACTGTTGTTTTTTTTATAGCTTAATGACCCACGACATATTGATCATTAATTTTATATTATAGGTAAAATACAGCTTAACTGTCAGATGATATGTGGACAATTTAGTCCCTTTTTGAATTCATGTGTTTTTACAACTTCATCTACTAGCTTATTCAATCGATCTCTTCAGTATAGTTTAAGAAACAAAGATAAATACCTCTCTTACAATGTAGCATTAAAGTGTGGTCTCAACGTAACGAAAAACCTCATGCACTGTGCATACTGCAATTTGTGATTAGATCACCATCGTAGTGTCCCATCGTACTGTCGCGATCCGCGATTGTACTGTCGCGCTTCGCCATCGCACTATCGTATCTTTGCTCTTCGAGTTGCTAGGGAACAGGCGCTGGCCCTAACGGAAAACAGTACAAATCGGCTGCACGTGTTTCAGCTGCTATGAAAAACGTGCAGCTATTGTTCCAATAGCAGTACTAATAATTTGACGGTTTTTAGCTCATAGCAGATAAATATATGGTCTAAAACTGCTAAAAATGGGATACATTTATACAAATCTTTCCTGGATAATCTTTATTAATATTGTTGACTGTTGGTTTCATTAAAATTTGCGATATACATTTTTATACTATCAAATGTTTGTTTAGAATTTATTCATCAAAGTAAATCTGGTATCAACGTAACACTGCTGGTATCACATTTATAATCCCAGAGAAGTTTGTTTTCCATTTTCAATTTTACATTAACGGAATCTGTATAATTACTTATCTTACGACTTTGACATAGGACAGCTTTTAGCAATAAAATTGTCTCTCAAACAATAGTTAAAAAACACCTTGCAGCTTATTTAAAAAAAAAAGTTGATGGTATTTTAAACTAGTATCGACGTTGCTGCCTAATTTTGTCGTTCCCAAAACGTAGACAGAACATTGTACATAACAGAATATCAGATAACAAAAACAATTTGCCTATACGTGCCGTTTGAAGTTAGCCTCTTGGTGCTGTGATTTGAAACAAGTTATCGGGTACATTTGGTGTTCAAATATGGTAACCTCGGATAAACCCTATTTATATATTTTGCTATATACAGTCGGATATTTTGTTAATAATGATAGAACTTACCTCAGTGAGGAATTATTTTATTTACGCTGTCTTTTCTAACTAGTTGAAAATAGGATGTGAGGTTGCCAACCTCTAATTTCCTTTATATAGACCCTTTCTTGTCCCTTGTCCCTCTTGTTGTATACGTTTAAGCATTTCATGTCGGGATTCTTTTAAATATTTCTTGATTTTAAGGTTTTGTCCCAATGTACACGTACATGTAGTTTTATTTGTTTCATACGTTAAGTAGGTCGAAAACGATGTTTTTATAAAGGGAGGAGCGTGCCAAGTGGATGGTATGCTAGTTTACAACATATTTTAGGTTTGTCTGTGGACATCAAAAGTTTGGCAAATAGGAAATACTATTCATGTATGCTAGTGGTATGTTTGATATCCAATACACCAGAAAGGCGATCAGAAGACTTAAAAAGAAAACCCAGCCATGCAAAACATGTGTTTGAATGAGCATATCTAACGTGATAGGTTTGGATCAAATGTTATAGAGAAACACAAAGTATTTCGAAGCTCGTGCAATTACTTGATTCCCCATTTATTTTCTCTATTTTGTTTAAAGTAAGGATTAAACTAGCTTTTAGCAATCCGAATTCATTAGATTAAATCTCGGTGGATTTTAAAAATAAAATATATTGTCACAGAAATAGAGACGTGACATTTGTTCATTTAAGTTTGTTTCAGTGTAATATTAAAATATATTTCACTGAATGAAAATCAAATGCAATTTTTGCACTCGTGGCTGAGCCTCTCGTGAAGATTTGTTCATGAGTGAAATATATTTTGATGTGTAACAAAACGATTTTCTTTTTATTTCATGTCTTGTTGACAGTTTTACCCACGACCATTGAGCAAAGTCACATGCAAAATCATGACGTAAAAACGTTGAGCCTTCGTGTGAAGTTACATATTTTTTTATACTTTTAGATTCCTTCTATATAATTAATATGGCTAAACGTTTTAAGTATTTGTATCTTTACTGATGTAAATTTGGGAAAGAACTTCCGGGTTTTATTTTTTACATTCTTTTCCGATCAACTGTACTTCCGTAGTAATGAGAATAATAAATCTTAAATAAAAATTAAGTTTCAAATATAATCCACCGTCATATTTCAACATACCACCGAAAATACTGAATTAAAATAATTTCTACATATCAGCACATTGTTATTGATTACCCATATCTCATTATTTAGAAAATCGGAGACAAAATATATCCTTGGTTCGCAAACATCCAATAGGACAATATGAGATTACTTTATTTTTGTATACCAATATAACGTATGTGACATTCGATCGGTTAGTGCCGTCATTTCAATTAGGTTAACTAAGTCTGAGAAATAGATATAATACTAGTAGATCTATATCCGTTTTCCGTACATATTTGGTTCTTGTACGACGGGAATGTTTTCTTTAACTTTGCCAGTAGCGCGAAAGGTTTCTCGATTACCTTCACAGCACTATGTTTACATGAATGAACAAACAAAAACAGAAACTGAACTATTTACCAAATCCCATTTCTTGCTACATTTATTTCATTGGTTGGAATGCTGTTAAAGGAACTCGTGCATAATACTCCCTAGTGGTGTTTTGTGCCACTGACCGTTCCGAGGATTTTTCGCTGGTTGTTCATTTCTTTGATTAGAACGTTTGTTTATTTGTCTTTTTTAGGTTATAACACACTAAATAGTTGTTGTTCTTTATTCTATATAAAATTGACCTATTTCCAATGACCGCAGCACACATCAGGACCCATTTTAAATTTCTGTAACTTACATTTTCTTGAAGAATATTGTCAGTGCTAACTAAAAATCAAAAGAAAAGTGGGGGTCATGTTTGATGCAAGAAAAATAATTTCAGTCAAACACACAAACTGCAAAATCAGCTAAAAAATTGAGACCCCAAATTATACTGGTGGTGTATGATCTAAGTTTCCATGAAAAATTTTGTCATGGTATTATTTCATGATCAAAATGCTATCTTCATGTCAAGCATAGATCTGTCATGTGATTTTACCAAAAAAATTGCAAAGAAAATAAGGAAAATAGCTCTACACAGCGAAAAAACTGAGGACTATTTGTATCCGCCATTATGCGACTACCATTTTTTTCGCGCCATTTTTCTATTTAGTGTCTGTATGCCTTTTATGTTTTGTAAATCGTGCACAAATATACACTGCTGTAGAATATTATTTCGGAAATAATGCATTCTTGGAACGTTGTTACTATTGTAGGACTTGTTTCTTTGTTATTTTAAAACAAACTTAAAAACTCACAAATACTTTCAAATATATATACGAACACTTGAAGCTATTATTTCGCAAGATTATCATTACTTTACATGTAGCATCCGACCAAAAAAAATATACATTTAAATTCTCAGTGTCATCTTAATTATATGACATTTTACAGACTGTGTAAAGATTGGCATGACTGGTATTAAAACAAATAAGCTTTAACAAGAATCCTTTTGGTACTCATAAACTTCCCAAGAAACAAGTCCCAGCATTAGAATGAAAATGTGTTGTATTGAGTGAAGTAGACACAAGGGAAAACCATACAACAAAATTATTGACTTCTAGCCGGAATTTTATTATAGGTGATCTTGTTATGTATTTTTCCCAATTGAAACTAGCATTTAAGATAATTACTGTTTCATAGTGACAATCCAAAGTGTTGATTAAAATTACTTTTTCCCGAAAAGAGGAAATGTTTGTATGATTTGAGACTTGTAGAATAGTATTCTGCAAGGATAATGTAAAATTGGCTATTATTATTGAATTTTATCATTTATTTACCATTTCACTTTTATTATTTTTTACGAGAGTTATCAAAACACTGAATATGCCGAACTCCCATACGGAGTTTACGTAAATAACCGAATATCATTCTGTGTCCACTACCTTAAATAGATATATTTTTTTCATTCCTATTTCCAACCAAATTCTGAGTGACAAACTATATAGATATACAACAGTTTCTAAGAATCCAATATTCTATTGAAAAAAAGTGGAAGGCATCAAATCAAAGTAACAGAATACTGTTAATTAAAGAGAATCAGATGTTCAACACACCTTTAACCCCTTAGCTCAGGCTTAAGCGGAGCTTTTTTATATGTTGATCGTCAGATCCTAAATAGACCTTCATATACAAAATACCTCATAAAACATTGGCCTTCTATAATAGTTTATGACAACAGATCGTGATTAATAATGTTATTACATTTAGTTACAATAATAATAATGCTTAAACCATAACCTGGGTAATAGTTTCTTGGTAATTCAGACATTTGCGAACAACAAAGAAAACAACCGTCGTTGACCGAAAGAGTTCCCCAGTGAAAAGGTTTCTCGTTCCTACCTCATAACACCCTCTCTTACGAACGAAAACTAAAATAAACGCGTCATTAAAAAAGAATCAAGAAATAAGTGACAGTCACTAAACAGGTCTGTCACTCAATCATATTATTTCCTTTAATTGTCTGAAGATTGTGCAATAATATATATGTGTAAATAACAGGTAGATAGGACGACACTTGAAGCTAGAACGTCGCAAAATTAGCATACCTAATTCTGTGACATCAAATGCAACAAACCTCCCGCTTATATTACACTATTAGTAACAGTATTTCACATAACTTACCAATTTTAAAATGACTGACATAAGAACAAATAGAAATTAAATGTTGTTACTTCCCAAGAAACAAGTTCTAGTTTTAAAATGAAAGTCTCTTTTCTTGTGTTTAGTACAAACGAGAGAAAACAAGTCAGAAACACTGTTGATTCCCTGCGGAGTTTTATATAGCTGCTCCTGTAACGTTTGTTAACAAGAGGGTCATGATGACCCTGAATCGCTCACCTGAGTAATATGAGCCACAAGTTTCAAATGGCAAACTGACGCTAAAATATTAGAAAGTAGGTCAGTAGGTCACATTCATGGTCACTGAAAGACAGTTTTAAGAAATATGTGCAAAACTGTACATGTCATCCAAATGTCAAGGCTGTATCTTAAAAAAACCAAAAAGAAGGTCAGTAGGTCAAGGTCACAGTCAAGTGATCCCTAATCCCTTAAGTCATCAGGTAATTATAATTAAACAGACTAGGAAATATGATCTGATAATATTTGAAGTACTTTTTCCTATACAACTTATAATTATATCAAGTGACCCACAGGGCGGGGCTTCTTTTCATTCCAGAGGCATAATTTGAACAAACTTGCTAGAGATCCACCAGGCAAGGTTACATACCAAATATCAAATGCCTAGGCCTTTAACTTTCCGACAAGAAGATTTTTCATTTTTTTCCTATATAAGTCTATGTTAAACTTGGTACCCCTAGGAAAGGGCCTCTTTTCACCCTAGGGACATAATTTGAACATTTTTGGTAGAGAAACACTAGGAAAGGCAACATACTTAATATCAAAAGCCTAAGCCCTGCAGTTTCAGGCAAGCAGATTTTTAAAGTTTTTTTTCCTATACAAGTCTATGTAAAACATGAGACTCCCTGGGGCAGGTCCTCTTTTCACCCCAGGGTAATAATTTGAACAATTTTAGTAGAGGACCACAAGGCAATGCTACATACAAAATATCAAAGGCCTATGTCATGTGGTTTAAGACAAGAAGATTTTTACTATATAAGTCTATGTAAAAGTTGTGACCCCCGGGGCGGGGCCTCTTTTTACCTCAGGGTCACAATTTGAACAATCTTGATAAAGGACCATAAAATTATGTCACAGGCCAAATGTCAAGGCTCTATGCCTTGCGGTTTTGGAGAAGTAGACTTTTAAAGTTTTTTTTTCATTTCTGTTGCCATGGCAACCAGAGTTCTGCATGGAATTAAGTTCTTTGAATAATTTTGAAAGGGGACCACCTAAGAATCATTCCTGTGAAGTTTGGTGTAATTCTGCCTTGAGGTTTTTAAGAAGAAGATTTTTTTTAGAAAATGTTGACAGACGCACGACTGACGGCGGACGACACACGACTGATGATGGACGACGGACATTGAGCGATCACAAAAGCTCACCATAAGCCTTTGGCTCAGGTGAGCTAATAATAAAAACAGCATTTTAAGCAAATTTCTGTTTCAAAGAAACAATTCAAAGTCCAAACTTTATAGACTAAGACAGATAACGTTTGCATTATTTCATATTTGTTCTTTTGTAGTTGTCGGAATTATTGTTCTTCTTGAAATGTTTTGTAAGTTATCACGTTCTTTTGATACTGTCTAGTAGTATTTTCTAAGGTTGTATTTTTGATGTGTGACGTATACTAGTAACAGTCATTGAAAAAATATCTTTAACCAAGTTTAGTTTGATCTTCTCGTTATAAGTTATGCTGTTTTGAACAAAATGGCGATTATTAGTAACTCGTATTATATGGAATTAAGTTTTTTATTGTTTCGTTTTTTCTTTGTTACATGTAAAACATGTATATATTTATTTATATTATATATTTATTAGGCATAGGAAAAAGAGATCAATATAATTGCACCTTTACTAATCTTACCAGGTGTTCTGTATTTCAAAAGTGCTTCTATTGTGACATTTCGATACAAGCAAAACTGTATTATCTGCACTATAAAATACTTACTGGTATTTCATTTTATTATCGGCTTGTTAAAAGTTATTTTTTTACCATAAGTAAGTTGACAAAATCGTAGGAACCAGTGGTTCAGGGTTAAATCAAACACATATTAATAAATCCTAAATGATTTTGTTGTGCAAAAATGTATAATATTGTGTCTTGAACCGTTTTTGTTTTCTACTCTATTGTGTAACTGCAAGGGAAGTAAACTAATAAATATCTCTGCTTTAAAGTACTAGCCCAAGGCAAGAGTTGACATTCTTTGCGGATCACAACTTTGAATTAAATATTAAAATTTCTGTTATTGATATTAGCAAAACTATCATACATTGCACATTTGTGAAATCATTTTTGTTAATTTCAAGGACTTGGAAATCAATTTCTAGACTTTATTTAATGTATTTCTATCAATGAAAATGTTAGGGTCTATCTCCATATTTATTTTAGTGGCTGAGATATTACTCTCTTTATTATGATATTTTGTGTTCAATATGTGTTTGGCGACTTTGTATGGAATTAAGTAAAAGCATTTTGTATTAGACAACATGATACATATTTAGCTATACCAATTTTATCAGGAATATTGCACAGGCATAAATCGTATTGAACTGGTTTTGTTATGTGAATTGTTTATTCAAACTGACACCTAATGTATCTATATTATTATATAGTTGATCGTCATAAATGGTATATTTCAGAAGCATTTTATCGTGCCAAATAAATAATGGATTACTTGTTTGTGTGAAGAAAATATTTTAACCTACGCTACGATTTCGAATATAATGAATGCGAAAACAATGTTTCGTACACACCAGAATCCAGCTTCCTCTATCTTACTTGAGCTATGTAGAGGTGGTGTACAAGGATCTAAAAAAAAGCCCCATTAATTTGAAATCTAAATGCTTTCTAGCATTGAGACTTGCATAAACGCGTTAATCAGATGCAAGTGATACTTTGCATTCGTTCTTAAATGTGTTTTAAAGGTATTAGGTACTCTGTCGTTACAAATATGCAAAGCGTTTTTTTTTTTTTTTTTTTTTTGTTATATCATTAATATATCATATATGTGGTGATGTTCAGTCATCCTTAACAACTTTTTTAATATCGAATAATTTTCCCAGAATGTGCCGCCTGTGAAACATATCTATTTTTATTATTGATCAATTTAATTGGGATAACTGGATATTCTCTCCACCTATTCACTATATACTCTTTACGTAGTAATATAATCGGTATATTTTTTATATAAAAATGTTGTTTTCTTTCACTTGTGACTTAGCTTAAAGTTCGTTAGAAAAATTATATAACATGTAAATTTTTAATACATGTTATTAATATGTATATATTTATGTTGCTTATGTAACTTGGGGTAATGAAATGGTGGTCCGTTCTATTCTATTTAGTGATACATGTATTATTATCACATAAAAGATCTAGATCTATATCACTGTAGGCAGGAAATTTTAACAATATATTGACAGTTTCCGTAAAATCGAACATAGTACCGAAGATGTTCCTAGAATTTAGTCTTTAAAAGATGTTGATGGTAAATTTGCGACATCATATACCCTAAATTGGAAAACGAGTCAGTAACTGTGATTGTTTTACTGTTTTTAATTCGCCCAGATATGATTTCAGTCTAAGTGTGTCTTTGATAGAACACCATGTCTGCTTCTTCGGGCACAGTTCAGGCACAGTCTGGCACCTGGATAGAACCAGCTAGCTAAAGATCATCTACTGACCAGACAATCATCTTATTGATATTGAGTTTGATGATTGCAGGCCAAATAGTTCTTAGGACACTGAGCGGAAACCATTTCAAGTCTCAATATCATTGTGACCAGGACCTCTGGCCCAAAAAAACAATAAAGATCATCTACTGAAAACATCCAAATCATTCACTGAAGTTTGACGGCTGTAAGCCATAGCGTTCTTTAGACTCTTGAGAGAAAATCGTTTTCAGTTTCAAGGTAACTGTGGCCCATTTTGTACAAAATTGAGAGAGGACCATACCGTAATGCAACAGAACAAGTTTAATTAAGATCCATCAAGCGTTTTATGAGAAGAAATCGTTTTAAAGTAGTTCTGCACGTTTGGCAAACCGGAAGTTAGGGCGTAACGTCATTTTTCTGGAAAATGTAGAATAAAGCCTGGATTCGGCGTACGGAAATGAAAACCACTTTATGAATTAATCGCAACTTGTGAGTAAAGTTACTAAAATGTCACTGTTGCTATATTTATAAAGTCAAAATATGGCAGTAAAACATATGACACGTTAAATAACTTAAAATGATGTCTTAAAATTAGCGTGAAATGTCCGGTTCACTTTAGTCATGGTCAAATATCTAAAAAATAAGCAAACGGACCTATACATTTTATTTCATCAAATTATAGACTATGTCTTTATTTACAACTGTGAGAAACTTCATCAAAATCTACATTGTAGAAACATGTCTATTCGCGAAAATATTATGAAAGTTATGATTTTCCCTAGACTCCCATTATGAAATATTGCATGAGGTCCATATTTTTCAAATCAGTCTAGCAAAAAATCTAGCATACCACCCTATCTTTTTTATTTGCTGAATTTTCTAGGTATATTCTCACAGGTAGCGCACTTCCGACGGAGCAGGCATTGCGCAGGATGTTTACAATAATAACTTGCACGGTGAGAAAAAATTGGAAGTTTTTGGTTATTGTCTTTTTACAGTAAAAACATTTTAGAAATTGGGGAATGCAGCGGGATGTAGTTATATCTTGCCGACAAATCCATGCCTAGTTTGTGAAGAAATATGTAGTTTTTCATCGGATACAGTAGCGTGAACATTACAAAAACAGTGAATATTCCGAGTCATTTCACATCCTGTAGAAAAAGGAATGATGTATTTCTGTAGTATATCATATTAAGGCATTATATTATATAAGATTTTTTTCTCTTGACAGTTTGGGCGTACTATTTTGATTAGAGAGGAACTGAATTTCGCTACCACTCTCCATCCCCCCCCCCCCCCCCCCCCCCCCCCCCCCCCCCCCACACACACACGCAAAAAAGAATATGGCGAAAAATCACTGTTTTGGCTTTCCGAAGAAAAGGAACAAAAAAGACAAAAAAACGTAAAAACATGAAACTTCCCTTAAAACGATACTGTTCCCAAGTTTTGTATGGAAAAGAAGCAATGAAGTTATCGATAGTTAAATATATTGTTAAATATTATATTTTCAGATGAATATACCTGCATTCAGTGTATATTGATAGGAAAAAGAAAATCATTTCTCCTTATGCTCAGACGTAACCTGTATTTGTACAGTCAGTGCACAGACCTAAATCATATCTGAACGACAAAGAGTGAGTAAAATACGTTAATATTTTTATATAATTTCAGAAAAAGTTAGAACAACTTAAGCCCCATTTTGGGCATTTGTTTTTGAAATATCTCATCTTCATTGGTTCTTTTCCACACAAAACTTGGGAACAGTATCGTTTTAAATATTCTTCGTTCGTATCTAAATATCTTGACTTAACAGAGAAGTTGCTGCTGATATACTGTTACAGAAAAATATGGCATGAGACGAGCGAGAGAAGTTTCATGTTTTTACGTGTTTTGTTTTTCTTTTCTTTTTCTTTTTTTTTTTTTTTTTTGTCTTTTTGCGTTCCTTTTTTCGAAACGCCGAAACAGCGATTCTCACCATTTATTTATTTATTTATTTATTTATTTTGTGCGGGGCATGGGGGCGAAATTCAACTCACCGCTTATCAAAAAAGTACGCCCAAACTGTAAAGAAAAAAACTCGATGCTGAAACAAAAACATTAAAATTGGTTGAAAAATGACAAAAGTTATGTCAGTTTTTGTGCTCCAATGCTGGTTTTCATACCTTGCATCAATAATTGTTGCAAATGGGAATGTTTGGTAATTGAATACATATGTATTGTTATTTTAGGAGAAAATAATCCAAATTCGATAAAAAATGACGTGATTTTTCTCAGCTGGAGGGGACCTGGCCACATTCCTAAAAACAGCGAGAAAAAAATACTGCAAACTTCTTAAAATACCTATCAATATTACAAAGTTTGGGTTGAGAAGATTTGTCGTACACAATAACGGAAGGAACAACATTGTTATTGATATTTAATACATGTTAGAAGGTCGAAATTACACGTACTACTGACTGCAATAGTATTCAAGATGGTGCGCCCCTCATGATGCCTGCGGCACTGGACTGAAAAGTCGGCAGAATGAGGGAATATGCCTTTTCCTTGAATTGTATTTTTTCTCAGTTGATCAGATATCATGTCTTTATATAATGTACTACAGAAATATTTCATTTCTTCTTTAACAGGAGGTGAATGACTCGGAATATTCACTGCTTTTGTAAATCTCACGTTACTATATCCGATGAAAAACACGCGCAAAATAACAATATTACATATTTCTTTACAAACTGGGTATGGATTTGTCGGCAAAACACAACTATATTCCGCTGCATTTCCCGATTCCTAAAGAAAGACAATAACCAAAAGCGTTCAATTTTACTCACCGTGCTCACTATTTTTGTAAACATCCTGCGCAATGCCTGCTCCGTCGGAAGCTCGATGCCTTCATTTCAGTGCGGCACATTTTGTGCCGCAGGCAACATTTCATACCCGTGATACTGAAGTTTTTGAAAAATCAGGGTTTCATCAAATTATACGTTGCAGAAAAAATTTCGATCTAAGCGCGCAGGACTACCTTAATGTATTTATTGTTTTAGCTCTAGCGGGCTAAAAGGTACCAAGTGCCCTCATTTAAGTTAAATTGAAAATAAGCTTTTACAATGATTCTACAGACCAAGTTTGAAGAAGATCTATTAAGCTGTTAATGAGAGGAAGTCTTTTAAAAAATATATTTCGAATGTTTACTTAAGCAGCCCATAAAAGGGCTTTTGTCATCATTTGTATAAAATTGAGTATCACCTTACGATTATGCTACAAACCAAGTCTGATGAAGGTCTATCCAATGGTTCATGAGAAGAAGTAGAAATAGGTTTAGTAGATATCTAATTGTAGCTCTAGTGGCTGCTAAAAGAGCTAAGTGTCCCCGTTAAAGCAAACTTGAAATAGGACTTTAAAAGGATGCTGCAGACCACGTTTGATCAAGATCTATCGAGCTGCTTATGAGAAGAAGTTGTTAAAACATTTTTGTATTTTCAGCTACAGCAGCCCCTAAAAGACGCACAGAGTCCTTTTTGGAATAAATCTGAGAGAGGCTCTTATATGAATGCTACATACCAATTTCGATGAAGTTCAATCTGTTCATGAGAATTGGTTGTTTAAAGGTATTTCTATTCTATTTTCAGCTCTATCTGACCCTGAAGTCGTTTGAAGGAATGTTATCCAACCTTGCTTCCAGGTTTTATTTTTCATCTTTGAGAAAAGAAAAAACAAATTTAATCTACTTTCTTTATTAATTTGATACAATACACATAAGTAGAATCGAAGTTTTATTCCTATTCTATTTCACCGCTATTTGTCTTTAAGGTGCGACCATAGGAAAATCGAGGAAGATGGTTGGGTAAATCAACAACCCGACCCCAATACATTTGCTTATGTAGGCAAAGCCAAACAAGAATATTCCCTTTATTCGCAATAATTAACAAACATATTCCAAATCAAAGGAGAATTTTACTTTACAGTGTATATTCTGTGTTCAGTTCAAGCAAGGGAATTATATCATCTTAAATGTATTGTCTAGCTCAATTCGCTCGCAGTTATTATTTTATTACTTTTTGTTATACAAAACCCTCTTAAAAGTTGACATTTTGTAAAGTTAAAATCATGGGTCAAAATTCTTAATGTGTGTACGTACAGCAGTCTGAGAAAGGATCAACAAGCGCCAAGTCCAGTCTCTAGACGTTCTAACAGTCGCCCATTTATTATAATCTTTCCTCTATTTAAGATCAAAATGAATAAAACATATCGTATATACCGAGATGTATACAAATTACATCATAATTATTTCATTACATATTTGTTGACTTAGTCAGCTACAACAATAACACCTTAAACTATAAAAAGATAAGTAGAAGGTGCATAAGAACAATTATTTGTGTACAATACAATAAGTCGAGTTGATAATTAAATATATGCAAAGGATAATGTTTAGCACATTGCAAACGTAGTAGAATAAATAATAATAACAGTATCAATATTTTTCAAACTGATAATTACATAATACATATAAAATCATTTCCAACATACAACAGAAACATATATTGCGTTACAAAATACTCTATTCGCTAATAAAAAGCGTATGAAGCCGAATACTGCCTTATAACTCATTTTAAATGTGTTGTTTATATCATGTATGATAAAATTACAACATGAGATAGTTTCGGAACACAAAAATATATAAACTACCTTAAGTAAGTCATGTATACATATAAGAGTTGGGCTTTCTTAACCCGCTGACTAAAATACAAATGTCTACGTTTTTATTGATATTTCTTTCTTCAAAACGTGAACAACCTCTACATTATACAATTTCAAAGGACAAAGATTACGATGCAAATGTACTGGAAACAGTAATAAAAATTGTAAGATTTTAAAGTTGTTGCAATCTTTATCACTACATTTTCAGTTCTTATATCCAAAATTTTGGCAGGTTGCAACTTCCTTTCACGATCTTTCGTATAAAAATATTTTAAAACATTAATAAATACATAGTATGATATACATGTTCCCATGTTTCCTAAAATTATATAAACCAGCGTTTTCAGTTAACCAGTGTATTCTCACCAAATATCATTTATCCCGAAAAAAAAAAGAAGTGTGTCGCTATTTGCATATAGAAGAAGAATGGATAGCCAATGAACAATGAATATCTTCAGTTCTGTTGTCTCCTTTATATAGAAAACCAGTAAAAATTGAAACATAATTACATAACTAAAAATATTTAGGTAAAAAATGAGACATTGTCAAGTCTGCAATCGGCTCTGA
This sequence comes from Mercenaria mercenaria, assembly GCF_021730395.1. Taxonomy (NCBI): domain Eukaryota; kingdom Metazoa; phylum Mollusca; class Bivalvia; order Venerida; family Veneridae; genus Mercenaria; species Mercenaria mercenaria. The sequence continues at coordinate 21,914 of NW_026459935.1, forward strand.
TAGTTATTTGTTTGAGGTTGCGGTATTTTATACTATAAGCTTATCTTTTTTATAAGGTAATTAAAATAAAAAAGATACTTGTCAGATTTCATTACTGATGTTCGAAATCTCTAATAAAAATTTCCAGCTTTACTAAAAGATTTAGCGCAGATTCAAGTAGTTGTAGAAACACGAGAAAGCAAGCGAAAAAAATAATCAATTGGTTTGAAGAGATATATAATTAATGATAATAACATTACAAGGTATAAAATGTCTACTTTTACATGTACAATGTACATGAGCAGCTTCTGATACGAGGACTGTTCAAATATGAATGCAACTAGAACGTTATCTCGCTAAATAATGCGAAAATCACGAGGAAATTAAGATTATTGGGTAGATAAACATGTTAGCTTTACATTGTCACCACACCCATTAAAATCCGTTCCCTTTAGCTGTGTCTATCGCTCGATAAACATTCCCTACTCGTGTAATATACTAATACAAAAATGGTTGGAAGAAGGTCAGCGTAAGACGTTGAAATACGGTCCTATATTAAGAATCGTTGTATTCTTGGCGTAGGATGTAAAGACATTTTTGATGAAATATGTTCTGTTTACGGGCATAATGAAATCGCCTTTTCGACATTTATTCGTTGGTTTAAGAAATTCAAATGTGGGCTAGTTTCAACAGAAGATGCACCACATGGCCGTCGGCCGAAAACAGCAACGTCTGCCATGATGATTGCTAGAGTGAAAGAAATAGTTGCTACTGATACACCTCTAGGCAAATAGATAGTATGGTTGGCATCTCTTTAGGAGCAGCTCATACAATTCTGAAACGTAATTTGAAAATGAGAAAGATCTGTGCTAGATTCCCCATCTGTTGAGATGAGCAGAAAATGGCACGCGTGCAATGCGCAAAATTGTTGCTAAAACAATTACAATGCACGGTCTTTCGCAATTGTCGTCACTGGTGACGAGACATGGGTTAACTTTTTTGAGCCCAAACGAAAGATTCAGAACAAAATATGGGCAACAAAGTCTGGCTAAAGACCATGCATTGCAAAGCGGACCATGAGTGTCAAGAAGGTAATATATGCCATTTTCTTCACATCTCAGGGTCCTGCCATTCAGGTTGCTGTACCTAAAGGCAAATCCGTAAATGCGAAATTTTACAAGACTAATAAAAGTTTTTCGAAAAACTGAAGAAATATTTCAGAAATTGAAGACCCGCAACTGGTTTGGTCAATGTCAGATTGCTACATGACAACGCATCATCGCACAAACCGTCTATTGTACAAGACTTTCTGAAGCAGGAAAAGGTTGTTGTGCTCCCTCACCCTCCTTATTCATCTGACCTTGCCCCGTGTGACTTCATTTTGTTCCAAGGGTCAAAAAATGCCTTTCTGGTCGAAATTTTGTGCAGCGCAAACACCCCGGTTCTGCAGTATTCCACTGTCTTCATAGTATACCTAGAAAAGACTATGAAAATGCCTTCAAGGACTGGATTAGAGAACTGAAACTTTGCATATCTGTTGGAGGTGAATACTTCGAGGGGACCAAATAAAAATTTCATTGTAATCTATCAAGGGTACATTTTTATGTGCTTAGATACATTCGTATTTGAACAATCCTCGTACATCTGAACTAGTGTTGTTTAATAGTAAAAATGTCCCATCTTTTAAAACTACATTTTTTGAAGAAAGAAGAATGTCATGATTTCTAATTGATTCTAATAAACATTTAGGATATCACAGTAAGCATACATCGCAATGATTATTTGTTGCACAAAATAGCTAAAGTTTTCCCAAGTATGTCTGAATGTTCATTATTAATATATGGTCCACAAAATGTAGTATATACGAGTCTTTTTCTTTTTGCTTCACGATCTTGAAGCTGACGCTGCAGTGCCTTGAGATGAAATTTCATCATCGCAGGTCTGAAAGGAAAAAACATTCATAAGGTAATTCTAACCCTGGTACCAGACCAGAAAGAGAAAGCCACTACATAATATACCCTACCCCGAACCATGGTCATGAACGGGAAAATAAATAAAACACGAATTTCTCAATGAAACGTACAGTTCGGTAAATGGTTACAATGCACATTGAACAAGTAGTAATTTATCTTCCATATCGTGTACCTGTCACATTACATCGCATGTTTTATATTTTCATCATTGTTACAGAATAAACCATGGGTGAACTTCCCTAATGTAGTTTCAGTCTGGAAAAATTGTTCTGGTTGGTTGATATGTATTTTAATCGCCGTTTACTACACGTGTACGCTAGAATGTGTTTATGCAACATTTGTGCGATGTGTGCTAATGAATATCATTGTATACTTTCAAATTCAAATTAATTCCTAAGATGCTATACAATTTTAAAAAAAGTTATTAATTAAGAAAAGAGACAAATGCTTTACTGCATAAGGTTTTAGTAAAGAAAACAAACTTTTATCAGTGATATGGGAGGTAAAACGTAGCCAGGACAGTATCATTGATGGCTCGCAGTTCAGACGTCAGAAAACAACAGTCATATTTTGAAAATTAAAGCTCTCCTTGATATGGATCGATGTATCAGTTTAGTGTCCCAGTTCATCAATACACCACAGAAATATTATATGAACAGATTTCAAATATATAAAATGCATTTGAAAGATTGATTCACTGGTAATTACGAGTTGTACTTGTTAGTGTTGTCGTATGACAAGCTGATGGCTCGCCTTGAGTGTTTGGTGCTGATCATTTAAAAACTGAAAAATAGTATTTTGTAAAAGTAGTTTTTGTTATAATCATTTTTACGATATTTTGCAAAGGCAAAACTTTTATTTTAAAAGGATTAAAGCGTCCGATATGTGATATAAATGAATAACAAAACTGATATTCTAGGTGCGTTTTAAAAACTATTTTATACTGATTTCCAATTATTTCTTATATTGTTATTTCTTCATGTCAGACCAACAGCCGTGTAAATGAAGATATTCAAAATGTTGACATGTGACCAGTTAACAAATATTTTGAGCCTGATACTTAAGGCAGCTTCCATTCCATTGTCTGCTTCGTGTACAATCGGATAGGCGATGTTACTCCCGGGTCGGTTTGACCTTGTGACCTCTCTGTAGAGCGATGGACACTTTATTCACTAGGATATTGTTCAATATTTCAAAGTTATATAAGAGGGCCATGAATACCTGTATCACACATAACATGACCAAGTTCCGAACTTGTTCTACATTTCGTAGACAGACATTCCGACCAGGATTCATAATGACCAGGTTAAAAATATGTTCTCTAGAGCGTCAAGAAAGATAGTTCTATTATTTGACCTAGTGACCTAGTTTTTATCCATAGGTTTTCTAGTTTCAAACGTGACCTAGATTTTATAAAGACAAACATTCTGACACGATGCATGACTATCACGTACAAAATATAGTCTGTAGGATGATAGCAAGGTTTTTCTATAATTTTACATAATGACATAATTTTTTATCCCACATGATCAAGTTTAGAACCTTACTAATATTTCAGGGTCTCCATGGCCGAGTGGTTAAGGTCGCTGACTTCAAATCACTTGCCCCTCATCGATTTGGGTTCGAGCCTCATTCGGGGCGTTGAATTCTTCATGTAAGGAAGCCATCCAGCTGGCTTACGGAAGGTCGGTGGTTCTACCCATTTACCAGCTCGTGATGAAATAATGCACGGAGGGGAACCTGAGGTTTTCCTCCACCATTAAATTTGGAAAGTCGCCATAGGATCTATAATTGTGTCGGTGCGATGTTAAAATTAAAAAAAAAAAAAAAAAAAAAAAAAAAAAGACCTATATTTCGTAAAGACAAATATTTTTACCAAAATTCATACACACCGGGTTAAAAAATATTTCCTATAATTAGATCTCGAACCAAGATGGCCCTTATTCAAACTCATAAGATATTGGTACTAAAGGGAAAAATTCTAATTAAGATTCAATAAAATAGGGCGACCTCTAAAATATTCACAGTAAATTTTAAACAACAGACGACGACGGGAGACGGTGACGGACACTGGTATTACAACAGCTTACATTGAGCACTGCTAAACAGATCATTGTGGCTTACTTCGGGTTTGTGACATGAAGTAACAGTTGTATCACCAGATAACTGTTGTTTCTGAAGTTCCACATCCTGAATCATATCATACTCCATCTTCGTTACGATATAGCAGGTTTCCTCTGCAATGAAATGGTAATACTCCTCCTGAAATCAGATGAGAATATTCAGTATTTACTACAAAGGCGTGTAAAGATGAGCTTCCCTATGTGTTCTATTTTTTTTTTATATTGGCTTAAGTGAACGGTTGTATTATTTTAAGGCTCTAAAATGACTCATAAGAATTATATTTGGCAGCAACAACAGAAATCTTCAAAACTCAAAATGATTTAAACATATAATTTATGAAATTGCTTACCATGCTATTGGCGGTTTTATAAGCACGCCTTTCATTACCTATTGCATAAGTCACTACTTTCATCATTCTTCTATCCTTCCATGCAGATGCAGAGGGTAAAGGAAAAAGGGCTAATACCCTACAAATGCAACCAAACATATGTTAACATCTGATAACTTGTTTTCAATTATTTTGAAGGTAACTGCAGTAGGTACTACAATTGAGCATCTGATGTTGTAAATTATCAATTTTCGGGTCATCCCAATAACCTTTTCTATGTTATCAAAAACCTACGAATACACATATATGTTATAAATACTGCTGAGTAGAACAGTAAGTTGTCATAAATTAGAATCGTTTTTCTTTTGATGCTTCTAGTGACTAGTTTGTTTTACTTCATTGTTCTAGGCACTATATCTGGAATGCCTTTAAAGACACTGATTCTGGTATGCCTAGTATGTGGTCTATGGAGATGATAAGGTCTGCGTATTGGCGATAAGGGCCAATACACAAGTCAGGACCATTGGTAGACTTGCTTCTGTTTATCATAATAAGCTACTGTATAGCTATTGTGCAGTAAATAAATTGCAGGTGATATTTCTCACCTTTATAGCAAATCAGTTCTCACCTTTATAACGAGTTTAGAAAGCTTGATTGAATTAGGGCTAAATAAACAAAGTGATAAGATACAACAGTGTTTTATAATATTTTTAATAAAGTAAGTTTTTTAACAATTACATCTCATTATTGCTGTTTTTTATTATCAAAAATATAAAAAAATGCATTCAGGCACATAGCTGCGTTTAGAAGTAATAAATTATTGTGTATTTTGAACAATGATATATCTTTATTGCTGGATTTTATTATACATAAAAGAAAATTAACATTATTTAGACAACAGAAGAGGAGTTAAGCATTTTTAATATATAACATCCTTCTGTCTATATACCTTCTTTATCTATTAAAATGCAACTGAACGCTTCTTTAATATCTAATAAAATCCAGCAAGTATCTTTGTTTTCGTTTTTATTTTTTTACTTTTGATAAAAAGATCATAATGATTACATTGAATAAACAAACTTGTAATTTCTCTTATTAAGTTTTGAATAATTATTTTATAGTGAGAAATGCTTTGCTATAAGAGTTATAATTTAATTGGCCAGGACATTACTCAACATGACTGAGCAATCAAAATTAGTATCTTATCAATTAAAATAATTTTGTGTACATGCTGAAAAAAGACTAAAAAAACAACAGCATTTCAATAAATAAAATGCAAAACACTGGAAATAACCAATTTACCTGTAGGCAATAAAATTTATGATTCTCTGACAATAATTAGGCTACATGTCAAGTCTACAGGGGTTTTATGGACCCTTATCAGACTGGACCAGACAGGGTCTTGTATATTGGGGATTAAAAAGTCTGGTATTTGGGGGGGTGGGGGGGGGGGGGGGGGTGGGGGTCACTTATATAGGAGATTTTCTTTGCCTTTAATTTCAACATTGACTAGTGTTTTCATTAATTGTCTGACATAACAAGACAAGTAGAAAACCAAAACAAATAATCGAAAACTACAAAACAAGTTCAAACGGATAAAATCCTTTGATATATATTCGACAAAACAAAGAATATACCAAGTCCAATTAACTTACACCTTCTCTACAAATTGGGTCCTTAAGTCAAGTGTCAAAGTATTCTGCCACTCTTTCTTTCCCTGGTTTGTCTCTGTAAGAAAAAGTTCCGCTGTAAACCTATTACCAGACAATGAACTGTGTTCAGTAAGGAGTTCGTAACATTCTGGTTACTCATCTGTGCATTTTGACCAGTTGAATTCGGTCCTGTACAAGTAAAATATGCTATTTTAGCCGTTCCAGAAATTTTATTGATGATTCAATCTTAACTTAATCATTAAATAATTTAAAAGGTAAGTGATAATACAGTTTCTGTATGATTCTATCTTTAACTATAACCATCCGCAAGGCAAATAATTACAAATCAGAGTCCATGAAAAGTTACTCATCTGAACCTAACAAACTTACCGTATTTTCTGGACAAAAGGCCGCTGCACCGTATTGGCTGCAGCAACAATATCAGAAATAAAATTTAATGTATAGGCCGCCCCGGCATATTGGCCGCGGCCTATACACCACTAAGCGGCGAACATAACCATGTCGTATAAAAACTGTCCTCGATAAATAGTCACTGAAATCGGCTGTATTTTTAGATAATTACACTTTTTAATCTGTCAGATGCTGTGAACTGTTAAGACCGAATGTAAGTTTCTTGAGCTGTTTATAAAGGCCCTCTCGGCAAAATTGTCCATTCTGTTCATTTAACATGATTCGATTGGCTTTCAAAATGCAAGTGAAAAATTAAAACTGTTGCATATGCCGCATGAAAGGCCCAGAAAAAATAAATTGGCGTATAGGCCGCTTCGACGCTTAGGCCGCACCCCTGAAAATTGCTCTTTTTTAAACGTATAGGCCGCGGCCTATTGTCCGGAAAATACAGTAATATAATGATGTTAGATGTAAGTTCTGATTTTATTTTCAGAATAACACATTTCTCGACGCTCAATGCAATTCACTGATCACTGTGACGACTCAAACGTAACCTCTGGTGAACTTTGTTTGTTTGTCTTATGTTATCTTATATTTGTTTTATGTTTAACACCGTTTTTCAAAAGTTTTTTAGTTATGTAACGGCGGGCAGTTAACCTTTCAAGTGTTCTTGGATTTTGTACCAGTACAGACCTATTCCCCGCAAGATTCTGCCAACTTCCCTTAGGCTACATGAATAAGAGGTGGAGGACAATTAATTTCAGCACAATGTTTTCTATCAAATCGTCATAAAGACCATACCCCCGCCCTGGGATCGAACTCAGGGCCCCGCGATCCGTAGATCTAAGCTCTCCTTATTAAGATAAGCGGGTGGGCTTCCGGTGAACTGGATGCATTAAACCTAGTACTGTAGCTTAATTAATACCTCTGCCTGTGTTAAACGAGTTATTAGTATTGAATTTTTAAAATTAATAGGTCATAACTCAACGTCCGGGATTGGTACACAAATGTCATGACAATATGCACAAAGTCACTTAATAGTGATACATTTCTATATGTTTGGTCGAAATCTTTTCGAAGCGGTGGGAAAAGATATCCCGACAATTGACTTATAAATGGCATTCTGTAAATATTCAAAGGACCATAACTCCTAAACTGGGTAAAGTATATTAATTCCTTGACAGTAAGCGTAAGTGCACTTTCTAGTGATGTTTGTAAGTCTTGGTCAAAGCTATGAAAAGTGTAAGAAAAGATGCAAGGCTGCAACTATGTCCCAACCCCATTTGAAATGAGTCATTGAACACCTTTTAAATTTGCTAAAGTACGTCTTATTGCTGCTCTGTATGCTGACTGAAGTAGTTTCGTTTCTTCTGAGGGGATGTGTAATCGAACCCTTTTCTGTTGAGGCGATCCTTTAAAAAATTAAATGGTTAATTATCAGTCACTTCTGACTACTTTCAACAACAAAGTAACCTTTTCGGTATAAGAAACTGAATATTATATAAATGATAAGACAGTAATCATTATGAATATTCAACTAAATGGTTACTATCAAGAATTACATAAATAACAAACAATAGATTACCACAAATTTATGAACTAAACTAAGAGTTACACACATTATCACAACATACAAAAAAAGACAGACGGCAAAAAACAAATGACCGTTTTTTATAAACATTAAATTATAAATTATTATTTCAAGGAATGGCTGGTTGGGTTAGAAAAAATCCGACGTGATATAACAGAGGAAAATTGACTAAATTTAAATATAATATACAGATATCAATCTATTTTCAACCATAACAAAAAAGACAGAATGATTTCAAATTTAAATTTTTTTTTGACCAATCAGAAACGATGACTCAAACGAAGCTCTGCTTGATATAGAGAAGTGGAAAAAGTTACTTCTGAATAAATAATCGATCTTTATAAAATCAATGAAATCGACTTAATCGGATGACAGACTAGTCCTTTTTAGACATTTAGATTGCAAAGATTAATCACGCTTCCGCTGTATTAACTTGAAAAAAAAACCGTTGTATGGACAACTCTAGGCGGAAATCATATCTTTACTTAAGTTTATAACATAACATGATGTTGAATTATAATAAATCAATCTTCGTTTTCAATTCATGAAATATTTGATACCTCTCTTATCAAGACACGTGCTGTTCAAAAGGGCCATTAATGTACAGTTGTAAATCTAAATTCTACTTAAAACAAATGCATGTCTAAAAAACCACTTACTTATTAGCTCACTATAAATACAGAATTCGTATTTGCAAGCTACCTGCAATGTCCTTAATTATGTAATCAAGCATGACCAGGCTATAACGAGAAATACTGAGTATCATTTCCCTCGATTATCGCTTGTGTTAAACCAAATCCCTCTGGTTGGATCCTCTCCCTTCCATTAGCTAAAGCCATATATCAATAATTCCCTTCCGTAAATTTTGTATTGATCGTGGTATTGCTTTTGGCAATACATTAAAATAAAGCGTAGAACGTAAAGTAACCTTCTGCATTTTAGTTTAAGTCTGCTCTGGCAATTTTCGAAATTAATCGTGTTACTTATAGAATCATATGGAAATATTATTTCTATTACTAAAAAAAACGTAAAATCATTGTTAGTTTAATGTTACAAATTTCGTGATTTTATGTAACAGAAAATGAACACATTCAGATAAATTTCTTTGTATCTGTTTTGAAACTTTGAATTCCGCCGTAAAAAGACGGCCAAACAATTTTAATTGGGCATGTTGTATCACATGCACTTCAACGGTTCACCTTCTTTTTTGTAGAAGATATCAAGCTTCTTTTTTCAAAACATTTTGTCATTACATTTATGGTTATTATATCAAAGACAACATTAATGCTACTTAAAGACAATACATAAATACTTGCCTTTAGGACTTTTGGGCATTTTAGGTGATCTCATTTCTTGTTGTTGTAGTCGTTGCATGTTCTTCTTAGCTCGAAACTGAATTCATTAAATCTATTTATTCTAAACATTTTTGATTTTACTGAAAAGAAATGTCTTTAAATTTATGGTTATTATCCTCAATTACTTTTTTCTATAATACTTAAAGAACTGAATGTAAACACTACGTCAAACGTAAGGCACTGTGATGACTATGGTAAAGTTCTGCACTCAACACTCTACCAAACATAAGGCACTGTGGAGATTGATTATGGTAACGTTCTGCTCTAACCACTGTACAAAACAAGACATTATGAAGACTATGGTATAGTGCTGCTCTTAACACTGTGCCAAACATAAGACACTGAGGACTTTGATACAGTTCTGCTCTCGACACTGTACAACACATTAGACACTGTGGAGGTTTTGGTATAGTTCTGCTCTCAACACTGTGGCAAACATAAGACACTGTGGAGATTATGGTATAGTTTTGCCGTTAACACTGTGCAAAACATAAGACACTGTGAGTTTTTTTCAACAATGCAGAAAAAACAATACACTGTGGAGACTATGGTATAGTTCTTCTCTCAACACTGTGCTAAACATAAGCCACAGTGGAGACTATGGTATAGTTCTGCTCTCAACACTTTGCCAAACATAAGAAACTTTGTAAACTATGGTATAGTTCTGCTCTCAAAACTGTGTAAATTTAAGACACTGTAAAGAATATAGTAAAGTTTTACTCTAAACACTGTGCAAAACATATGACACTGTGAAAACGATGGTATCGTTCTACTCTCAATACTGCGTCAAAAATAAGATACTGTGGAGGCTATTGTATAGTTCTGCTGTCAACATTGCGCACAAAAAAAGACAAAGTGGAGACTATGGTATATTTCTGATCACAACACTTTTAGAAACATAAAACTTTATGGAGACTATGGTATAGTTTTCCTCTCAACACTGTGCAATATATAAAACACTGTGGAGATATAGTATACTTATTTCCTTAACACGTGCAAAAATTAAGACACTGTGGAGACTATGGAGTATTTCTACACTCAACACTGTGCCAAACATAAGACACTGTAGAGACTACTGTATAGTTCTTCTCTCAACACTGTGACAAACATAAGAAAAGGTGGAAATTATGATTAAGTTGTGCTCTCAACATGGGGCAAAACATAAGACACCGGTATAGTTCTGCTCGCAACACTGCAAAAAGTAAAATATTGTTAAACTATGGTATAGTTCTAAAATTAACACTGTGCAAAATATAAGGCACTGTGGACCATATGTTACAGTTATGCTCTCAATATCAGCGAATAATAAGACAATATAAAGAAAATGTTATGGTTCTACTGTCATCACTGTGAGAAACATATGACACTGTGGAAACTATGGTATAATTCTACTCTCAACACTGTGCCAAAACCAAGACACTGCGGTGACTATGGTATAGTTCTGTTCACAACATTCAGCGAAAAAATAAGACACTGTGGAGACTATGGTAAAGTTCTGATCTCAACTTTTTTCGAAACAAAAGACACTGTGGAGACTATAAAATAGTTCTCCTCTCAACACTGTGCAAAACATAAGGCACTGTGGACAGTATTTTATAGTTCTGATCTCAACTCTTTGCCAAACATAAGACACTTTGAAGACTATGTTATAGGTATGCTCTCAACAGTGTTCAAACATAAGACAATTTGGAAACTATGTAATAGTTCTGCTCTCAACACTGTGCCAAATGTTAGACACTGATGGGACTACGGTATAGTTCTTCTCTCAGCACTTAGCCAAACATAAGACACTGTGGAGATTATAATAAAATTTCGCTCTCAACATTTTGTCAAAGATGACACACTGTGAGGCTACGGTATTTTTAAGACAATATGAAGGCTACAGTATAGTTCTGCTCTAAACACTATGAAAAAAATAAGACATTGTGGAGACTATTGTATAGTTCTGCTCTCAAACATGTGCAAAACATAAGACACTGTGGAAACTATAATATAGTTCTACTCTCAACACTGTGCCAAAGATAAGGCACTATGGAGGCTATGGTACAGTTGTTATCTCAACACTCTGTGACAATGTGAGGAAAATGGTATGGTTCTACTCTAAAAAATGTTCAAAACATATGACACTGAGGAAATTATGGTATAGTTCTACTCTCAACACTTTGTCAAACACAAGACACTGTAGTGGTTATGATATAGTTCTGCTCACAACATTGTGCAAAAAAATAATACACTGTAGAGATTATGGTATAGTTCTGATCTCAACACTTTTCGAAACATAAATAAGACACTGTGGAAACTATGGTACAGTTCTCCTCTCAATGTTGTGGCAAATATAAGACACTGTGGAGAATATAGTACAGTTCTTTTCTTAACACTTGCAAAAAATAAGACACTGTGGACACTATGGTATAGTTCTGATCTCAACATTGTGCAAAACAGACACAGTTGAGACTATGGTATTGTTCTGATCTGAACACTTATCGAAACATAAAACACTGTGGAGACTATGATATATTTCTCCTCTCATCGCTGTGCCAAATACAAGACACTGTGGACACTATAGTATAGTTATTTTTTTAACACTGTCCAAAATATAAGACACTGTAGAGACTTTGGTATAGTGCTAATCTCAACACTGTGACAAGCGTAAGGCACTGTGAAGACTAAGGTACAGTTATGCTCTAAAAACTGTGCAAAATATAAACATAAAACACTTTAAATACTATGGCATAGTTACGCTTTCAACACGGTGCAAACCATAAGACAATGTGGAAACTATGTAATAGTTCTACTCTCAACACTGTGCCAAACATAAGGCGCTGTGGAGGCTATGGTACAGTTCTGCTCTCAAACCTGTGTAAAATTAAGAATATAGTATAGTTCTACTCTGAGCACTGTGCAAAACGTATGACACTGTGGAAGCTATAGTATAGTTCTACTCTCAACACTGTGTCAAAAATATGAAACTCTGGAGGCTATTGGATAGTTCTGTTCTAAACATTGCGCAAAAAATAAGACAATGACTACTGACACTGTGTCAAATGCAAGACACTGTAGAGACTATGGTATTGTTCAGCTCTAATCACTGTGCCAATCATAATACACTGTTAAGATTATGGTTTAGTTCCGCTCTCAACACTGTGCAAAAATAAAACACTGTGAAGATTACGGTATAGTTCTGCTCACAATACTGCCAAACATAAGACATTGTGGAGAAAATGGTATAGTTCTGCTCTCAACACTGTGCCACACATAAGACACAGTGGAGACTATGGTATAGTTCTGCTCTCAACACTGTGCAAATCATAAAACACTGTGCAATTTATTGTATAGTTCTGCTCTCAACATTGTGCCAGTTATAAGACACTGTAGAGATTTAGGTATAGTTCTGCTCTCAACACTGTGTAAAAAATAAGACACTGTGGATACTATGGTATAGTTTTGCTCTCATCATAGTGCCAAACATAAGACACTGTTGGGGTTAATTTTTTAGTTCTGCTCCCAACACTTAAGACAACGTGGAAATTATGGAATAACTCTGCTCTCAACACTGTGTCAAACAAAACACACTGTGGAGACTATGGTATAATTCTGCTCTCAACATTACGCAAAAACATGAGACACTGTGATGCCTATAGTATTCTTCTGCTCTCAACGCGTTGCAAAAGAATAAGACATTGTGGAACTATGGTACAGTGTTACTGTCAACACTGTGACAAACGTAAGGCACTGTTAAGGCTAAAGTACAGTTATGCTCTAAACACTGTGCAAAATATAAAACACTGTGAAAAATCTGGTATGGTTCTACTCTCAACACTGTGCAAAACATATGACACTGTGGAAACTATGGTATAGTTCTATTCTCAACACTGTGTCAATTATAAGACACTGTGGATGCAATAGTATAGTTCTTTTCTTAACACTGTGCAAAACATAAGTCACTGTGGAGACTATGGTATAGTTCTGCTCTCAGCACTTTACCAAACATAAGAAACTGTGGAGACTATGGTATAGATATGTTCTCAACACTGCAAAACATAACACAATGTGAAAACTATGTAATAGTTCTGCTCTCAACACTGTTTCAAATGTAAGACACTCTGGAGACTTTGATATTATTCTGCTCCCAACACTGTGCGAAACATAAGAGACTGTGAAGGCTATGGTACAGTTCATCTCTGAACACTGTGCCAAACATAGGACACTGTCGATATTATGGTTTAGTTTCGTTTCCAACACTGTGGAAAACATAAGACAATGTGAAGACTATGGTATAGTTCTGCTGTCAACACTGTGCCAAACGTATGACACAGTGGAGACTATGGTATAGTTCTGCTCACAACACTATGCCAAAAATAAAACACTGTGGAGGTTGTAATGTAGTTCTGCTCTCAGCATTGTTCCAAACATAAGACACCGTGGAGATTTTGGTAAAGTTCTGATTTCAACACTGTGTTAAACATTAGACAATATGGAGACTATGTTACAGTTCTGCTCTCAACAAAGTGCCAAACATAAGGCACTATGGAGGTTATGGTTTAGTTCCATTCTCCACACTGTGCAAAACATAACACAATGTGGAAACTATGGAAATGTTCTGCTCTCAACAGTGTGGCAAATATAAGACACTGTGGAGGTTATGGTATAATTCTGCTCCCAACACTGTGCCAACAAAAAGAAAAGGTGGAGATTATGTTTAAGTTCCGCTCTAAACATTGTACAAAAACATGAGGTACTGTGAGGACTATGGTTTAGTTCTTCTCTCAACACTGTGCAAAAAATAAGACACTGTGGAAGCTATGTTATATTTCTACTCTCACCACTGTGCCAAACGTGAGGCACTGTGTAGGCTATGGTTTAGTTCTGCTCTAAACACCGTGCAAAACAAAATAAGACAATATGAAGTAAATGGTATGGTTCTGCTCTTAATACTGTACAAAACGTATGGCACTGTGGAAACTATGGTATAGCTCTACTCTCAACACTGTGTCAGTTGTAAGACACTGCGGAAGCTAAGGTATAGTTCTGATCTCAACATTGTGCAAAAAAGACACAGTGGAGACTATGGTATTGTTCTGATCTGAACACTAATCGAAACATAAATTACTGTGGAGACTATGGTATATTTCTCTTCACGTCACTGCCAAATACAATACACTGTGGACACTATAGAATAGTTCTTTTCTTAACACTGTGCAAAATATATGACACTGTGGAGGCTATGGTATAATTATGCTCTCAACACTGCAAATCATAACACAATATGGAAGCTATGGAATAGTTATGCTGTCAACACTGTGCCAAACGTAAGACACTGTGGAGACTATAGTATAGTTCTGTACTCAACATTGTGCGAAGCACAAGACACTGTGGAGGTTATGGTTTAGTTCCACCCCCAACACTGTGCTAAACATAAGACACTGTGATGATTATGGTATAGTTCTTCTATCAACACTGTGCCAAACATGAGACACTGTGGAGACTATGGTATAGTTCTGCTTTCAACACTGTACCAAACATTAGACACTCTGGAGATTATGGCTTAGTTCCGCTCTCTACAATGTGCAAAACATAAGGCTTTTTGAAGACTACAGTAAATTTCTGCTCTCAACACTGTGCCAATCATAAGGCACTGTGGATACTGTAATATAGTTCTGCTCTCAAAACTATGCCAAACATAAATCACTGTGGAAATTATGGTATAATTCTGCTCTCAACACTGTGTCAAACATAATACACTGTGGAGTCAGTGGTATAGTTCTGCTCTCAAAACTGTGCAAAACATATGGTACTGTGGAGATTATGGTTTAGTTCCGCTCCCAACACTGTGCTAAACATAAGACACTGTGATGACTGTGGTATAGTTCTTCTATCAACACTGTGCCAAACATGAGACACTGTGGAGACTATGGAATAGTTTTGCTTTCAACACTGTACCAAACATTAGACACTCTGGAGATTATGGCTTAGTTCCGCTCTCTACAATGTGCAAAACATAAGGCTTTTTGAAGACTACAGTAAATTTCTGCTCTCAACACTGTGCCAATC
Source organism: Mercenaria mercenaria (assembly GCF_021730395.1). Classification (NCBI taxonomy): domain Eukaryota; kingdom Metazoa; phylum Mollusca; class Bivalvia; order Venerida; family Veneridae; genus Mercenaria; species Mercenaria mercenaria. The sequence goes on from NW_026459935.1 coordinate 37,378, forward strand.
ATAAGGCACTGTGGATACTGTAATATAGTTCTGCTCTCAAAACTATGCCAAACATAAATCACTGTGGAAATTATGGTATAATTCTGCTCTCAACACTGTGTCAAACATAATACACTGTGGAGTCAGTGGTATAGTTCTGCTCTCAAAACTGTGCAAAACATATGGTACTGTGGAGATTATGGTTTAGTTCCGCTCTCAACACTGTGCAAAACATAAGACAATGTGGAAACTATGAAATAGTTCCGCTCTCAACACTGTGCCAAACTTAAGACACTATGGAGACTATGATATAGTTTTGCTCCCAACACTTGCCAAACGTAAGGCACTGAAGTGACTATGGTGTAGTTTTGCTCTCGACACAGAGCCAAACATAAGACACTGTCTAGACTGTGGTATAGTTCTGCTCTCAACACTCTGACAAACATAAGACACTGTGGAGACTATGGTATAATTCTGCTCTCAACTCTGTGCAAAACATAAGACAATGCGGAAACTATGAAATAGTGTTGCTCTGAACACTGCGCTTAACGTAAGACACTGTGGAGACTATGGTACAGTTCTTCTCTCAACACTATGCCAAACATAAGATACTGTGGGGACTATGGTATATATAGTTTTGATCTCAATTATTGTTAGACAATATGGAAACTATGATAGTGTTGTTTCTGTCTCAACAATTTGCAAAACATAAGACACTCTGGACATTAAGCTTCGGCTGTCAACACTGTGCAAACGTAAGATACTGTAGAGGCTATGATATACGTCTGCTTTCAACACGGTGCCAAATATAAGGCACTTTGGAGATCATGGTAAAGTTTTGCTCTCAACAATGTGCAAAGCGTAAGGCTCTATGGGGACAATGGTAACGTTCTTCTAAACACTGTTCCAAACGTTAAGCACTTTGGAGACATGCATTTAAAAGCCCATGCCAAATACTGATTCCAGTAAGTGTGAAATATTTTTCTTCCAAAACATTCTCTTGGGAAAATTTAACAACCAATAAAAATTGTACGAAAACCAACATGCTTCGTAGGTGATATAATTGCGGCATTTTTTTTTATAAATTGTCGTAATGTAAACAGTTTTGTATCTATACACTTGGAATAACATACAAGCAAAACCAGGAAATTGCTGGAAAATGTAGTGACCTTCTGGTACGTAAACACTTTAAGACTAAAAGCAAATACCATGTAAAGATGTTTTTCAGCAAGTATCAATTTTCGCCAGCGCTTATAAATCTCTTTGAGTCGCTTATACCAGACTGCAAGTAGAAAAAAAAACACACAATGAAATGTATAATAAAAATTCCCCGAACGTGTAGTAGTAAATGTATTTTGTGACAAAATGTCCCAACTGCCTTAGCGGGATTCGAACCCTGGTCGCTCAGATGCTAGTCCAATGCTTTAACTTCTGAGCCGAAGAGTTGATGCCCCTATGCAGTTGAGATCGGCTTTAAAAAAAAGTATAGGCTATGCGTAAGCGGCCGTGACAAGCATCCATAAAGACATATGATCTATTAATATTTTCCAGGAATTATGTCCTCTAAGTACCACAATGGCGTTCTTAAAATGAAGAAGATCCTTTGGAAACATGAAATGTAACCTAGCAAACTAATACCAGACTCGATTTGATAGAGTCTTCTGATTTCAGGTACACATGTAGTTCTGCACGTTCGAAACAAATACTGTCCAACATTCAATGTAGAATTTAATCAAATCATTTTTGTAAGTATGTTGGTATCCGAAAGAAATTCAGCAATAAGAAATTTACATGTTCCAGATTTCAAAATATTGATTTCTCAGTCAGTTTTCTAAATCTGTTTTCCATGAAAAAGTCCCAATTTGATGATACTTAATGAAACTTCTTATTTGTAGAGTTACCTATTTTCAATCATATGGCCGAGTAAAATCTTTTCACAATTTACAAAGTATCACTTGGATACATTTCATTGCTCTTATCTTATGTTCGTATTTTTAATCATTTCTCATCAAAATCTATCGTTGTTAAAATCAACTCGAAGAAAGGCAGTGGTACGGACTGTTAAACACAAAGTCCAATCACAGAATATAACAGATTCTTGGCAACATTTATGCTAGACGTAAAAAGGCTATCAGGCATTATTTCAGATTTTACGGATAAATGACGTTCACTTCCGCTTGTTCAAACGTTCAGAACTACCTTTATGAGCAATTTTTTAACGTGCCTGGCACTAGGTTATGCGGAACTCAGCAACAAAGTACCTTGCTACTTTAACGCCCGCAATATTTCACTTTGATACAGTGTTTCGTTTGAAAAATCGTAACATTTTATTGAGTGCTTAACCGAGATGCACAATGGAACGATAATGAAAACGCGATGGTGCGATGGCGCGATAGCACGATTTTGCAACAACGATGCTACGCGGAAGTATCTTAATGAAATCGCGAAAATGGTACGATGGTAAAATGTCGGTGTAATATTGTGTTTACATTGTCGTACCATCGCGTTTCAGTTATCATCGAACCATCGTGCCATAGCAATTCAACCGACGTGCTATCACGTTATCCCTATCCTATCATCACGTTTTCACCATCTTACCATCGCGTCATCACAAATGTACAATGTTTAACATTGTAACAACGAGTCATCGTCAGCGTACCATTGCGTTTTTACCATCGTACTATCGCCTTTCGGTTGGACATATATAGGTCCGTGTACTTTTATTTTTCTTCAACAATGGATAAATATATGTGTTTTGTGAGAGTTTGTATTGATAAAGACATTGTCTTAGTATTGACAAATAAAATCTTCCATTATTAAAATCAGACTATATCACCCTATTAGAAATACTGTACCTCTGCGCATGACCACAAAAGGCGACAGCGCTAAAAAAGAAAACGCGATGGAACGATGGTGATACCGCGTAGGCACTATGCTGATAACACGATGGTACGATGGTGAAAAACAGTACAACGTCAAAAACGCAATAGCACGATGGGGATCACGTAATGGCACGATGGTGATAATGCAATGGTACGATGGTACGATGATGAAAACGCTACATTACATCAACATTTCACCACCGTACTATAACATCATCACGATTTTATCATCGTACCTTCGAGTTTCTCCATCGTGCCATCGTTGTTTCATCGCCGTGTCATCGCGGCATTGCGTTTTCATCATCGTATCTTCATGCATCAAAGATAAGTATTCAATAAAACGTCACGATTGTCCAAATGGATGGAACACCGTTCTTTAAGCCTTTTAAGTTAACAAATCTAATTGAAAATCCTTTGAAACCATTGAATCAAACCATTAAAATAATAGCATACTCGGTTTGAATGAGCTGCTCATGACAGGTCTCGAAATGTGCAATACTTCTTTCGCAACTTAGCATCGGCATAAACGTACGTGTAATTCTATCATACCACAATTTAATGAATCTTTAAACCTCAAATGTCTTCCAATCTGTCTGCTAAAGTTTTAGGTAACAGTATGTTTATTCCTTGAAAAATTACCTGGAAATTGACTTTTAAGCTCTGGATGCTGCATATTACTATAAAGTATTATAGGCAGAGTAGCACTGTCGCCGAGATCCTCCTCGAACTTCAATCTTTGCAATATTCTGCGAATGTCCATTACTGCAGTGTTGTCTTGTCCCCTGCAATAAAATCACATATAAGATTGAACAGCGGTCATTTAACTGCAATAGCGAACTTGTTTTGCATTTGTGTTTCATTTACGCATACAAGATATCGCTCAAATATTACTATTTGTAAAACATTACACTTTTGGATAACCATTATTCAACCAGTCGAAATAGTTTGCTGCCACATATTCAAATGTACTTAAGAAAAGTTATCTGGCGAAAATCCGTCAGATGGTATCATTTTTATGCCTTGTCCATAAAAAGATGCCAATGGTAACTTGAGTCCTGGAACTTTATAAATAAACACTTTTAACCTTTAGCACGCTGGCGGCAAATGATTCTGCCTTTTCGGCAAGCGCAGTCCAAGCTATTCAGTCAGTGCATTTTCAGCGAATACCCATTTCAATAATAAGTGGTCACTATTTTTCTTTTTCATTTTTAGAAAGAAAAACAATCTGATCCAATAATTAATATTTGATAGGTTAAACATAGATCACGGTTTATAAGAGTATTTATAACATACTAAGCAGTTGAGTAGTACAGTTCGCATTTAAATGGTTCATTGTCAGTCACTTCTTATGCTGAAGAATTTACTTTGTAGGTAGTTGACAGTAATCAACTGAATATACTGAATATTAGTACTGAATATTATATAAATGATAACACAGTAATCATTATAGATATTCAACCTAACGCTTACTGCCAAGAATTACATAAATAACAAATAACAGACTGCCACAAAGCAATGAAGTAAACTAAGAGTTACAGACATTTTCCCAATATACCACACAAGAAAAACGGCAAGAAATAAATGACCGTTTTTATAAACATTAATGATAATATCAAGGAATGGCTGGTTGGGTAAAAAAATGAATCCGACGTGATCTAACGGAAAAAAATTGACTAAATTTAAATATAATATAGTATTACATGATTCAACTTATTTTCAACCATAACAAAAAGATCAATGGATTTAAAATTTAAAACTTTAACCAATCAGAAACGATGACTCAAAACGAAGTTCTGCTTGATTTAGAGAAGTGGAAAAAGTGTAGTTCTCAAAAATTAATAATAATTTTAGATATTTAGATTGCAAAGAGTAATAATGTTTTTTCGAAACTTTTTAACGCTGTATTAATTTGAAAACTTGTACGGACAACTGTAGACAGAAATCATATCATAAATATATAATATAACATCATTACATGATGTTGAATAATAATAAATCAGTAAGGGACCTCCGTGGCCGAGTGAGTGGTTAAGGTCAATGACTCCAAATCACTTGCCCCTTATCGATGTTGGTTCGAGCCTCACTCGGGGCGTTGAATTCTTCATGTGAGAAAGCAATCCAGCTGGCTTACGGATGGTCGGTGGTTCTACCCAGGTGCCCGCTCGTGACGAAATAATGCACGGAGGGGCACCTGGGGTCTTCCTCCACCATTAAAGCTATCATGTGTCGGTGCGACGTTAAATCCGACAAAAAATAAATCAATAATTGTTTTCAGTTTATGTAATATTTCATACCTTCCTTATTATGACACGTGATGTTCAGAAGGGCCATTAATGTACAGATGTAATCTAAATTATAATCAAAACAAATGTCTAAAAACATTTATTAATTAGCTCAGTGTTAATACAGAACACGTACTTACAAGCTAAGTGCAATATTTCTCGTCATAAGCTTGCCATGCCTGATTCCATAATCATGGAATCAAGCATGGCCAGCTCATAACGAGAAATATTGAGTATTGTTTTCCTCGCTTATCAGTTGTGCTGGACCAATTTCATCTTGTTGGATTTTCTATCTTACATTAGCTAAAGCTGTATATCAATAATTCACTTCCGTTAATTTTGCACTGATCGTGTATTGTTTCGGGTAATGCATAGCAATAAAGCATAGAAAATAAAGTAACCTTCAGGCCATTTTCCATTATCAATCATGTTACTTTATAGAATCATAATAGAATCATACAGAAATACTATTTGTGTAAATAGATAAATCATTATAGTAAAATATAGAAGAAAAATAAACATGTAAAATCATTGTTGGCTTCTGATGTTACAAAATTCGTGATTTTATTTAACAGAAAATGAATACATTCAGATAAATTTCTTTGTTTCTGTTTTGAAACTTTGATTTCCGCCATAAAAAGACGGCCAAATAATTTTAAAAGGGCATGTTCTTGATAAAAATGATACTAATATAATAATACATATATTCCCCTTTTTTCTGCATGCTCTGTCTATATATACAACAGTAGTCTTATGTAACTTTAAATGCATAGAGGTTTTCTCTCTGAAAACATGATAAAAAGTGATAATCTAAGCAATACGGTACCAGACATGTACATCCGCAATACCAAAAACGAGGGTGATCAATAACCAACTTATTTAAAGTAAACAGACATGTTAGTCAAACACGCACGCACATTTTGACTCACCAATTTAAACTGGACTTTTTCCTTGCTACAGTCAGATAGCTGTAAACTGCAAGTTATTGGTATATGTATATTATAAACCTTTAGAAAATGTCGTTGAATTATGAAAATAGTTCTTATTCATTCTGTCTGTATTTAGGTTCTTGTAAAGTCTTCTGAAACCTTCCTGTGATTTTTTGCTTAAGTTTCCTACGCCTCATAGTCTTTAGTTTATCATGAAGAATATACCAATCTGTTCAAAATAATCGATGTAACTTATTGCAGAGTTGGAGCGGTCTTCTGTGCATGCCCCAAAGTGATTATCAATTGTAGCACACGGCTAAAATATGCATATTTTGCATGTCCGCACGCATTTAGTGTATACTGTGCATAAAATACTGACTAAAGGTTAGGGTTAGTATCACCATGGTTACAAAATATAAATATTTAAGATATTTTTAGTTCAAATTTAGTTAACCCGGTATATACCGGAGTCTGTAATTTATACCGGCGCTCCAAGTCTGCATTGAGTCACAGTCCAAAATAATTAGAAAAAAAACTTTCAACTAAAACGGATTATTCGTTATTGAACGGTACATTTTGTGCTGTATCACATGTACTTTGACGATTCGCCTTCAATTTTGTAGATGATATCAAGCTTCTTTTTTCAAAGCATTTTGTCCTTACTTTTATGGATATTGTATGTCTGGCATATTTTCCTAGGTACTTTGGGAGTTGCAAGTATTTTCTGCATTTTCTGAACAATTCCGTGTATATATGTTGTGAGTATTACGGATCTGTCAAGGAAAATTTACAAAATGAAAATTTACCTGAGGGGTTGTCTCAAAAGCTTTACATGATCCTTAAATTGTGTAAACGAGTTATATACTAAAGCTCACTCTATGTCGTGAGTAAATCAATTATTCAACAATTTCAATCAAAATTTAAAGCAAACATACAATCAGATGTACATGAAAATCTAAACTGTAAAAAATGTGTTTTCTATTAGGTCCCTAATGAAAACAAAAATGTAATAACTTGAACTCATCTAATCTAGAATAATTATACAGCATATAAGACGGCCACGCAGGTCTCTCTCAGCTTTGTTGAACAACCACAAAATAAAAAATGTGCGGTGTGTAAAACATAACATTCTTTCAAAATCAAAATAAAATGAAAACTAGCTCAAAAGAGGATAACGGCAATTTCCATTTAATAAAGAAAGAATAACACTGCATGGGAAAAACAGCATAAAATGTATTGATATAGAATTAAATGCATACTTGTGAATGTTACTTCTCTAAATGTAGATACTGAGTCAGGCATGAAGAAATCTGTGTTATCATATAATGTTAAATTTATATCTGCCTTTAAAGTTCTAATACTACATGAATACTCAACAGTAATAATTATCAAGGAACTGTTCATGTCTAAAGACCCTTGAAATATAAGATACGAAACTGTGAACTTTATTTTCTATTAGAACATAAAGGAGATGTAGTGTCTGGTCTGAGGAATCTCTTAGAACTAAATGAATACTCTATGAATAAACTTGACATGTCTGTGAGTTTAGATGGGAGTGAATAAACAAATAATCAAAATATAATTTTTCTGCTGTCAAATATTCAACCTCGAATGAAGGATTATCAGTTAACTATCACTTATACTGTATAGTGCACTGAAAACAAGAGAAAATACCGAGTTGCAAGCAGAAAACGCGTTAAACTGACTACTGAGAACTGGAGACAAAAAATTTTAGCAGACGATGAAAAATGTGAAAATTTTACAGTGCAGTCATAAAATTATCTTTATGTGAGCTATAGCAATAAGTATTTTGCATGCTTTTTAAGAAAGAAACAGTGAGAAAAATGAAGGTCGCACTTAGGTCTAGATACTTCTGCTATACTCATTTATTTAAAGCTTGCTGTTTCAAACATTTTGTCTGTTTTTTTTTTCAAGACTGGTTCAAGCTTGCTTCATCCTTTGCTTTTCCTCGCTAAAATAAGCAATCTGTTAATTGATTTTATCAAAATTAGCCGAACATTCACATGTACAAGTATACGTCAGGGAAACCACAGAGCTACCTCTTTCAGAGGTGTATGGTAAATTACATTGTTGCAACTTCCGAGCTAGTCATATCGCGAGAAAAAAACGTTCAACGTCAAATATTTTTGGCATTTTTATAAGCATTGTGTCGAATATCAGGCGGTGTAGATTTGATTTAACTTTTACAGAAAATTTAAAATTGATAAATTTATTTCTGATTATTTACCAAATAACTAATCTAGCGGTGAACAAGGCCAATTCGTCATGAAAGCATATGTATTGTCATATACTTGCCTTTTTAACTTTTATTAAGAAGCAAACCATCCATGCATGAGGTAGCTCTTAGGTGTACAATTCATCTGGAATTAAAATTTGTACCGAAATTCGTTTTCGCGTAGAAATATTTACCTTTCGTTTTGGGAGACAGCTCTAAAATAGCGGAGAGAGTCATGTCGGTAAAGGATGTAAGGCGAAAATGATCCAAACCGCCCAGTATTTTACATATTGGATCGTTTGAGGCTTTTATCTTACTAAAACATTGTTTTTATGAGAAAACCAATAAAGAAGTGCGTATAAACTATTAACGTAAAATATTTATAAATCAATTCATTTAATTTACTTTACCGCATTTAACAACAGTTGCTGTATGATTATGAAATACTCTTTAGATCCTCATGACCATTTTACGCACGTTTTTCTAATAATGCACGATTGCGCTTTTCTCGTGTTTCTCGCCTTTCTCAGCTGGGATTTTGAGTTCTGCTCAACCCGGGATTAGAGGGCGTGGACGGTAGCATGCATTTCCACTACCGTCCATGAACAGGCTCAATCAAACCGAGCTTGCAACATTTTCGTTTTTGTCGTGTTGAGCGACCTGTGAAGTTTCCACTTTTCTCTATTTTATTTACATTGTGTTGTTCACTTTGTTGAAGATAGGATAAGTGCGAGGTTGACATGCCTTAAACGCGTTTAAACCCCCAGTTTCCTTTATTTAGGTTACTGACCGTTCCAAGGCGGTGTCCCTATTTTCAACAGGTTGTTTTGTCTGTCTTGTATTGTGTGTTGCGTATGTTTTCTTTTTTGTTGTAAGCGTTTTTCCTCCGCCCTACTCCCCCTTTTGCCCTCTCCTTTCCCTTGCATTTACACTACTTTTTGCATCCCATCCCCTTTAATTTTAGTAAGTTTTCGTGGCTCCTCTTTATTTTGGCAGCCGAATCCCAAGACCGGACTTGATTGTTTTTTCCTACTTGTGTGGGTGCGTTTGTAAGCTTGTAAGTCTATAACGGTGCCCTACTGTTTTCTTATGTGTTGCTTGTTCGTTTTTCTATGTTATTCAGTCGATCGTCGTTTTGTGTTTGTCTTTGGTACATGAGTGTCTGCGCTTTTGTGGTTTACGTTGTAGTGAGACTGTTTTTAAAGAACGTGACATTCCCTTGTGTGTCTGTCCTTGTTCGACTTTCCCTTCGAATTTCGCCCCTTACCATTTCCTTCCCCTTTATCAATATTTAGCTTATATTAATATGTACTTGTTGGATGTTTGAAGCAACCCGTCTGAAATATTTTCCATTACAGCTTTCTTTTGTTGTGGGCCTACTATGTAAATGCGTGGCTGTGGGGATGTGTTTTTTGGTGCTCTGTGCTTCCGAGAAATCTACCCTTACCTATTATCTTTTGTAATATTGGACTTTCATAAGCCCATGATTCTCGTGATTCTATTAGTTGTGTTACGACCTAGTGACTATATTCGCCCATAAAAGCTTCAGGAGAATCATTCTTATAATACAGGTACTATACAGCTATACTACAAGTTTTCAGGTGGACAATTTAGGCCCTTCCTGAATAAATGTGTTTTCAAAACTTTGTCTGCAAACTTATTCACTTAATCCCTTTTCAGCATGGTTTTAAAAATATAGGTGAATAACTTATACTTTAGAAACAAAATATAATTGAAATGAAACTAAATACACAGATTAATGTACATTTTACTACATTAATTCAATAAAATGTTAAGACATTAAACACATTTTGGCCTAATATATGTCACTGTCAAATTACTGTTGTAAATGTTGAGGATCCTTCAAATAAAATTTAGTATAATTACATCAATTTGTGACGTCAAACGGATAAACATAACGAATATTTTGATTTAACATCTATGTAGACAACGGCTCATACTGATATTCACTTAACTGCCAGATAAACCCTTCTGTCGGATACATTACATGAAACTGTATGATTCATCACACTTTATCATCATTTGATTAAAAGGTGAATTTTGATTACCTCTTATATTGATTACATCCCCTGAGGATAACCTATCTCACCAGACAGAGAAGTTGACATGCATTGTTTCTTCACGCAAAGATCACGCATTTTCGGAATCTTTGTTATAAAAGAAGAACATGATAGTCTGTATGGACATAGTAGTCTATACTGGACCAGATCAATCCTATGCTCCTTGCAAACAATACCTGGTACAGTCTGTTTAAATCCATTCACTTAAGCTGTGAAATAATAGTTATACAGCTTTCTACAACAATGATATACCTTTATGTTTTTACCAATGACAAATGCTTGGAGGTCATAACAACCTATTCTAGGGAATTCCAATACCTGTGAAACTTAACATGGATAAATAAAGGGTAAAATCATATATATTTATAATTTAGTTAATATATATACATGTATTATGAATAAGTATTTTTTTGTCTAAAACGCTGGTTGTGATTGTTTCAGTGGCGTACTTTCGTTTGTTGTCGACTGGATGATGCTACTGTTATGTTTCTTTTTAATAAACACACAGGTTAATTGTGAGCTCTATTTATTCCAGCAATAATGTTTATTGAATAACATGAAGTTAGTTTTTCGTTTAAAAGACAGTTTCCATTAAAGCTATTAACAAAACGTTTATCACAAAAATAACACTCTCTATTTTGTCCTCAAAGTATATAAAACCTATGTTATACAAATTATATTTCACTTTTTAAGACTTCGTTTTGAAACTCAGATTTTAGTACATTCTTTGTAAATTATTTTACTCTTCAAGTACAACTGTTCATGTCTTTTGACACACAAAAAAACAGAATGTGTCATTATAAATAATTATGAAATAATAACAATAAACAATCATCTGATTAAGCATTATACCCAGAAGTCTTTTGGTAATAAAAGAAATACTTCAGGTCATTTTCATTGGCTGGTCAAAGTTCGTGGATGCAAGAAACAACTATTTCATATCTGAATAACATTAGCAAACAGAAAAAAATGTATAATTATAATCGAATAATTAATCCATTTACTTTTGAAGGACACGAAAAAAGAATGAAAAGTACTATAAACCTTTCAGAAATATGCAGAACAAAACATGTATGTCTCAAGCTATATCATTTATTGTGTAAGTTCGTGGATGACGTCATCAGTTTTTGTGCTCACAAGAATTGTCAATTAAACCATGGAAATTATTTTAGATAGCATTTAAGATTATCACAAAATAAAGACATTGTTTACAAATCAGATATTTTCTCACAAATACGTGCCTATTCCTTATAGTCCACACAGTGTGGGCAGTATAATTTGTGACCCATAGTAACATTAGTTGTGGGACAACAATATCAAAGGAATACTCAGTACAAACAGGGCCTCCAGCAATGTTTACCGGCGTCATACTGAGCCACTCAACAAACCTAACAGACCTTTTTCTAGAGATTTCAATGGGCTGGCGTGCATTACATACACAGCATCGCCTAGTGTCGGATTGTTTATCTCTATATGTACCTTCAGCATAATTCTCAGTGGAAGGGCCTGGCTTTGGAATGTACTATTTGTTCAAGAGTTTGATTTTCTTTATTTTTTACCTGACGACTCCTTTGTTTTCATTTGTTCTGGCTTAATTCCTTTAGTTCTGACTTCCTTCATGTTCTTTCATTTGCTCTACTGAACGTAATTTCTGTAGTCATCTCTTTTCTTGACACAGTTTTGCTCATAGGATTTCTTGGTTTTCTCTGACACTACAGCGTTTACCTTTGTCAGCATCAATGCCCACTACCACTGCAGAAACTTCACTAGCTTGAATAAATCCTGCATCTCCTGGTTGTCATCAGCTGGTGGAAGCTGGTATGGCGGGTTTATCCAGAGGATATAGATCTGTCTTCCTGAACCCAGACTGTATATTTTAGGAGATACTGTCCAAAGCAGGAAACGCCAGAGGGTTTAAGAATATGGAAGCTACGGACAGGCAATACAAAAATGACAATGTTCTGTTCAAGTGACCACTCTGCAAGCCCTACAGAGGCACGAAACTTGCTGAACACCACCCCCCACCCACCCCACCAACCCCACCTCCAACGTATTAAGTAAAACAGTTTTTTTGGTGCGACCTGGGATGTACTTGAGAAAGGGGGCCTCAGTGGCCGAGTGGTTAAGGTCGCTGACTTCAAATCACTTGCCCCTCATCGATGTGGGTTCGAGCCTCGCTCGGGGCGTTAAATTCTTCATGTGAGGAAGCCATCCAGCTGGCTTATGGAAGGTCGGTGGTTCTACCCAGGTGCCCGCTCGTGATGAAATAATGTGCGGAGGGGCACCTGGGGTCTTCCTCCACCATTAATGCTGAAATGTCGCCAAATGACCTAAAATTGTGTCGGTGCGACGTTAAAGCCAACAAAATGAACATTAAAACATAAAATAAATACTTGAGAAAATGATGTTCAATCCAGTGCCTGAAGATAGCACCATTTGACTAGCCTGTCTCACTAGCTGTTTCATCTATACCAGCACATTTGCCCGCCAGTAAGGCAGGATTCATGCGCATTACTGGAAATACAAAATACGGTGGAATGGCCATATCATTGGCACTACCACAGCCATAGACGTTTTGCTCTTTCCAGTTGTGACTGCAGATGGATTTGCATGTACATGAACAATACGGTTTGTTTATGGTCCATGGAAATATCATTTTCATCAATATTAAAAATGAGGTGGTGTTTGTCATGCAAATCATACGGATCTAGTGCACTCATGTGATTGTCAAAGCAAGTCTTTGGCATCTTTGCTCTCAGCTGCTCCAGACTTCTTCGTTTGTTTACTTTTGTCTTGTAATCGGTTTCTTAAAATCCCTTTAAACCAAGTGAGTGGGTAGGATTTGGTGCGTTTACCTAATCTGATATCATAGTCAGTGGCAATGTCAACAGTTTCTTGTATGGTATGTCCGTAAGTTTTCGGATGATAAACCTTTTTAGATTCCTCTAACAGAGAAAGAACAGGGGCTCTTTCTGTTGGCATAGAAGCTTGATCAATTTTACCAAGTGTTATTGCCCTAGGAGTCTGCTCTGACACTCTAAAGATACATTGAGACATTTTCATTTTTAATTCATTCGTAAGAATTTTGCATAGCACTAGGTAAGTATGAGTGGTATTTCTGCTACTTAGGCCGGGGATTGATCTAAGATTGTGTTTTTTTTTATTTGTTCTGGTTAGCAAAAATGGGTAAAGTTTTTAAACTAGTCAACATACTATAAAAGATGAACTAAATTTAATAAAAAAAACTAAATCGAGACTGTCAAGTTAAAATGTAAGCAAATAAGACGAGTTGATACTTGAAAAATAAAAATGTCATTCTAATGTATGATTTAAGAGGATTATGAGTAAGAGGCCATTTCGGATTATAAATTACAATATATTTCTGCATGTTACCTGTTTAAGAGTTAGGTCCATGTTTCGGAGAAAAACGTTCGAACATCACCAAATCATAGAAGGAAAGAATTGGTTTACATGAAAATTAAACAGCATATAAAACATCTATATTATCATACAAAACCATTGTCAATTTACTCATATATGTATTGAATTAAGGAAAGGGACTGCATGAAGAGACTACACTTCACTTTCGGGCGGCTCAACGCCTTTAAAAAATTATCCTTATTACACAGACAGTACATGTCTTCGTTCTGATGCATTTACAACCATGCTCCACTGCTTACACTTTGTATCACTAGGTTAACATTGTTTCTGACAATTGTTAATCTTTATTTTTTTACAAATGACATTCCTTTTTAAAGGGAGAAAGCCTTTAAAATATTTTAAGTATCCAAATTTACGGGATGGAACCGTAACAATTTCTGTGATTTTGTGAAATATTGCTAAACCTTAAACCCCATATTTTTACTTTGTTGATTGTTGCGAAATCCCAAGGGAGGCATAATGTGCCCAAAATACCTGTAAGGGTTATTGGACTTGGTCCTGTGAGGTTGGTTTTTGACGTAGAAAAAAGGAAACATAAGTATCGGAGCTATATGCTTGTACATATTAGATATATGTACTTGCATGCAAAACTTTACCTAGAATTTTCTTGGCATTAAAGGGCCGCAATTGAGTCAAAATGCATATCAGAGTTATGGGATTTGGTGCTATTACCTTATTTATAATCCACAAGACACAAGTAAAGTTTCAATTCAATATTTGCATTAGTTTTGGGGACAGTAACATGCGTGCAAAACTTAAACCAGGATTTTCTGAGTTCTAAAAGTGTATAATTTGGCCAAAATACATTGACCTTGACCCAGTGAGTTTTGCGGTTGGCTTAAAAAAAGAAAAATAAGTATCAACGCTATAAGCCTTTAAATGATAACTATACCTACATGCATGCAATACTATAACCAATGTGTGACTTTTCCTTGAGCTTAAAAGGGCCATATTTAAGTCAAAATCCTAGTTATGGAGTCTTGTCTACACATTTAAACAAGTGGTCAAAGACAAAATATGGTCTTGTTCGGAAAACTTAATTGATTTTTAAGTCCAAACAGAGCAAAAATTCAGTCAAATACTTGTAGATACCATTGATTAAAATGGAGATCATGACAATGAAAACGTAGCCACATGTCTAAACATGGATTTATACAAAAACTGGACCAATCAGTCTAAAACATATTCCATCTGTCAATAATCCATAGCGGTCAGAATGTCTATATAGAAATAAGAAAGCATGTACACATTCTATTAAATAACAGAGCTACTAAAGAAGAATCGTTAGGGGCAAGAAACTATCCATTTTCAATCCATTCAATCCACTGATATGAAACTTTAGGAGCAAGCTGGTTTTATACTCTCAATGAATATATCTTTGGAATAGTCTTTGTTTTGTAAATTAAAAATTTGATGAACTCAAATACCGTTCACCTTACTGATTTTGGTGAATGATTAACTTCAGCGCAAAATTGTTGTTGTAGCGTCATATACAGACAATTAATATATAATACCACGTGATCATGCGTTATCGTAATCAAAAGGTTTAAGTAAACGTTATTATTTTAGTTTATTTGTAATGGATGTTGTATTCGACATAATGAGTCTAACTTTTAATGTAATTGTACTTCGCAAATAAGTTTGCGTTAATAACACGAACTTTACAAAACAAGCAATTGCTCAGTTACATTTGGACTGTGTTGTTCTCATTTAATGCCATTTATAACAATGCCAAATACGTCAATTTAACTTTAAGGGAGACAGCCCTCCTCTTTCCATCGACACTTACAAATACATATTTAAAGTTGTCATTTAATGAAACGAATGTCCGCTTGGTCAAAATGGTGGTATTTATGTCAAGCATTTTGATGCACACAAGTGTTTTTATAATGTAACTAGAATATCTGCTTTAAAAAATGCATGTAATTCAATATAATTTACACTGCCGCCATTAAACTATTATTTTAAATGAAAACTTTCACAATAAAAATGATAAGGGTTTTAATGAAAACTAAAATATCATGAACACAGATGCATTTTCCATGCTAACTTTTCATAATAGTAGAAAACTTTCACGATATAATTTACTTTTTGTGAAAATATAATCTTATTTTCGTTATTTTTTTTTCATGATCTTTTTTAGTTTAGTTATCGTGAAAATTAAAGTTACGGTTATTTTCGCGACATGTTTCATAGTGGTTTCAGTTCTAAGCACGAAGTAGCATAGTTCCATGTTAAGCGGTTTAACGAGACATATACCTTCAGCGGTTGCAGTTTCTACTATACCACCATAGATAAACCTGGAACACACAATAACCTGTTTAGTAATTGGAAGACAGGAGGACGTTAGCGATAAAAAAAATCTTACAAAAAAGAAACTAATAGATTTTTCATTGAATAACCAATATATTTTACTCTTTACTTAATCTTATAACTTTAATATGACTTTAAACAAATATAATGGTTTAAAACATATGGTGATATTGGACACAAGATAAAGAAAAGGGGGAAAATAACAAGATAACTGACGCAAAATGTTATTCAGATTTTTAAAATGTGTGCTGATTTTGCACCATAACTCATTGTCTGTTCAATTTATGCCTTCAAAATTCAATTATAAAACCATTTTAAGACTGTAAATAAAGTAATTTAAAGCTGAGTGTTTTATAGATGGCGAGTTTTTTTTAGCTTTATTGGACCTGTAATAAAACTTGACAAACAATTAAAAACGAGCGTTACGACAACACACTGATAAGGCTATATACATGCGTATCTATTTCAGGTAGTTAAGGCAGACGCAAGATGCACTTTTATGCCATTTTTTCCGCAACATTTTACTACTGTAAAACTTAAACAAAATGGACAGGCTGTTACATTATAAGTAACTGAAACACTCTATGTTTAGTTGTATGTTATATAGTCAAGAAATGTATAAAGTATGTATGTAATTGCAAAAACTGATATGATCATGTCACACTCAGTATTTTTCAAAGTTAATAAACGTTCTTTGTTTTTTCATAAGTTAATAATGGCATTTTTAAATATACGATATATTTTGAGCAATGTAAATATGTTAAGAATATATATAACCGACTGCAGTAAATTTTATTGTAAAGACAACTACGTTTTTGTAACAATAACCTGTTTTGCGGAAACCTCATTTTATATCAAATTCCGTAAAATTGCTTTATTTAAAAGCATATTCTTCCTAAATTAGAAATACGTAAGATTTTGGTATTGCAATGAAAACATGATTTTTATTGCTTATATTAATTTTATTACTTTTGACTATAAAGAGTATATTTCTTGATTACAAAGTAGCTTGTTTATGTTACTATGATTAAAGTAATTACATACATTGTATTAGATAATATTTATTATAGTAAGTAAAAAGTAACTTATTTATTTCTTATTTATTTAAAATATCAGCCTTGATTGGCCAAAGTCTTTTCTGCAATATAGATCTTAATGAAGTGACAGGTCATTCATTTCCATATAAAAATCCTGTTCTATCAGTATACATGTATTTGAAACTCAAATTACTCGCCGGTATTAGGTGACAATACCCGGAGGCAATGCAATACCATCAATATCTATCAATATCCATAGGTTTACCATATGGCTGTTGTCTCCCCTGATATCGATTCTTCCTGATGTATCAAGGCCAAAAAAATACGGTAATAATTCAGCCAAAATACTTGACTAAATTATGCAATCCTGCTTACAGATAGAGACTGTTATAAGATACAGGTGATAAAATTTTCAAAGCCATATTTATTATGTCAACAACTTGTACAAAGTAAGAAGTGGTACGAACATCTTCTGCAAGATTTTTAAATTAAGAGTTTAAGGTTTTTACTTTAATTATAATACAGGTAAATACTGCTATCTTAGGTAAACATAATAAATTAAATGTGATAAACTTTTTCATAAACAACTAGACGCATACAGGTTAGACTATGCTTCCGGTAGGGTAGAACGCAGGCTAGGCATCTGGTTACCGGACAGCTAGACACTGCCTTAGAACTGAGTTATGGCCCAGCAAACCTAATAAACATTCATCAGTCAATGACCAGCAGTCCCAGCATTGATCACTATTTGCTAATCTATGCAAGTGTACATGACACGTCATTACACTTGTTGGGACAATCCTGATGAATATAAATTAATTAATGTAACACATGGTGTTTCAGTGGTAAAATATTCATCACTTCATCATGACAAAAAAAAAACCCCAAAGAGTTCTAAGAGCTGCGATTTCAAGCACCTTCCAGTTTCCACTTGGGTAAATTTATGAAGTAGTTTAACAATGAACATTCACTTTACAAATAAATACAACACTATTTTCAGAAATAAAATCAGATTTTTGATTACGCATGTCACAGACGGTGCTACTAACTAGAAAACTTTCAAGTTTCATTGAAATGATATATGAATTTAATACTTAGATTTTACACTGGAAGGCTATGATAAAGACGTTTAACAGTCAATCCAGAGGTTCATGATTCAAATCTCGGTAAAGACGATGGAAATTTCTAACATGCTCTCGAGTGTCTTCCAGACACAGATTCTGGAGGTATGGATCTGTATCCCTAGACATTTCCAGTTGATATACATGGATGATGATGACCTTCATGTATATACTGGCTCAGTCTATTCGTCTACCTTCATATATAATATTTTGTCAAACCCTAGACACTTTATAATAAAATCTGTAAAAAGATCCTTTGGAAGCAAAAAATGCAACCAAGAAGGATAATAGCAGACTTGGTTTGATTGAGTCTGTTCAAAAGAAGTAATGAAATGTGCAAAACCTCTCACGCCCCCTAGGAGTCTAATGTCTTGTGCATCAATACCTTAACAATTACTAGTTGGTGATACCATCAACGCATCTTTTAAAATCGTAAAACTGAGAACTCTCAATACATTACGCCATTTTGTTTATGTATACATGTGCTTTTACAATAAAAATATAAACTTTTGCCAATCAAGTCTGATATTTTAAACATCTCTAGAAACATAACAAATGTTAAGTGGATAAATTAAAAAATCGAATAAATAACGCATTATTTCAACTAAATTCAAATTCGTGACAGATACATATTTATTTATTAGTTTTGTGCAAACGAACACAGACATTTAACTCAGGCAAATAGCATTGGTGTATTCTACAACTATACTCGAGGTGTATTTTACGGAGAATATGGAAATACAAGATATTTCACGATTCCCAATTTTACTAGTTCTAGATTTTGATTGAGACTGGTCGTCAATACTGAATAGTCATAAACGTGAAACATTTACTAAATAATTTTTTCGTAATCAAACTTAGCTGAAAATGATATTGTTTGTGAACACAAGGCCAGAACCGTACATCTTTTTTTCACTTTCGAAACAGGAAGTAGTTACTGTCAATTTCGAATCAACCTTATATAGATATAAAAATACAGTTTGCATAGAAATATTAATAATAATTTTATGAATTAAAAATGATAAATTGACTGACTGAAAAAAGACATAGAATGGTATTTTAACATACCTAATATCACTTCTATGGCGACTTTACATCCCCGTCAATGTCATGTAGGCAGATCACAACCAAATCAAATGTAAGCCTCCGCTGGTCACATGTAGTCCAAATATAAATAGTGCTATAATCTTTCTCCCTTTATATATAGAGCTAAAAATAGCATTTTATCGACACCAGCCTGTTCCTATCACATGCTAAGAAAAAATGGAAGCGTAAAGATTTAATGTCTCGAAAAGAGAAATAAAAAATACAATGTAGCGAAAAGGAGTAAATTTGGCGGGTTGTATTTAACGAACTGTAGTTTTCTTATATAAAAATTAACACGCCCTTTTCTTTTTGTTTTTCTAAAGAGACGATAAAGTTTTTATGGGAATATAAGTCTCTAAAAATCTGATATGCTAGAAAATATTGAAAAACCGTTATAGCGTAAGTGGATTGTATATGAATTAAAGAAAAGCCGGATAAGGGCGCTATATTTTTATTTTATTTTTTTTTATGGTGAAAATTAGCTAAATACTTTTAAATTCTGGTAATTTTGGAATTTGACACAATTTTCGACCAGTTTGTCCTATTTTGGTCGATTTTAAGACCTATCAAGTGCCTTTTCACACAATTTATCAAATTGAATGCAAATGTTTAAATGTTATCAAAATTAGCATGTTTCTAATATTGGACAGAATTCAACTGTTGAAACCGGTCGGTGTGTCTTTTGCACAGTCCTCAAGACTAAAACAAAAATCGATAGCAAACTTTAATAAATGATTTTACATTGTAATGCAGAGCACTGCTGAAATGGCATAGATATATTGTATTGTGATAAACTTGTTTCTTCGTTGTTACTTTGCCTTTCATTTTTTCTTATTTACAGTTACAATATTTGTATTAGAACTATTTTGTTGCAGGTATATATGTGCATAATAATCCTGAAACATTAAATAATGACGTATATGCATTTTACATGCATTTATATTCAAGTAGTTATTTATCATTATAATTGAACAAAAGAGAGGCAAAAATAATAAACATAATATATGACAAGAAACCAAATGAGTGGGGGTTCTTCAAAGTCTGGTCAGAACGTAAAATGGCGAGTTTCGGTATCGGGATCCAGTCCCGCAACAGTAGACGAAACTGGGGTGCCACCGGGTGGTCGTTGTAGAGAGGGTGGACGCCCGACACGCCCGGGTGGTGGCCATCCTGGTTAAGGTCTGGTTTCCGAGCAAGGGTGGACTTTGGTGTTTGGCCGGGAACGCTCGAAAAGGCCATTTCGCATCCAGCAGTTGATTGCCTGGCCGTAACCGTAGAAGAAACTGGGGTGCCACCGGGTGGGCCTTGTAGAGGGGGTCCGTGCGTGTGGACCCGGCATAGCGGCGATCCCGGTTAAGGTCTGGTTTTTTCGTGAGCGTGCGTCAAAGTCTGGGCAGAGCGTAAAATGGCGAGTTTCGGTGTTGGGGCCCAGTCACGCAACAGTAGAAGAAACTGGGGTGCCACCGGGTGGTCGTTGTAGAAAGGATGGACGCCCGACACGCCCGGGTGGTGGCCATCCTGGTTAAGGTCTGGTTTCCGAGCAAGGGTGGACTTTGGTGTTTGGCCGGGAACGCTCGAAAACGCCATTTCGCCTCCAGCAGTTGATTGCCTGGCCGTAACCGTAGAAGAAACTGGTGTTTTAGGGTCACTACGTCAAAGTTCAAGGTCTTAGGGGCCAGAACATTGGAAACCATTTTCAATCCATAACATAAGGACCACTTGACCTAGAACTTTGCAACTTAATAGGATGATTGGACATGCCAGGTTGATGATCCCTATTTATTCACCAAGTCAACCAAATGTGTCTCTTTGAATTCTGCTCCTGTGTCCTATTTTGACTTGCTTATTTCTAATGTTTCAGGGATAGTCGTCGTCTAGTTTTGACTGAAGACACCATGTTTTCACTTCCAAGGACAGGTTTTCTTTATATCGGTATCTCGTTGCGTATTTCTCACTAAATAGCATTAGCCTAGTAGGTACATATATTACCCCCTTCCCCCCCCCCCCCCTCCTCCACACACACACACACACACACATACGCACACACAAAAAAATCATGTAAAATAAAATGAGTCTAAGTAAATAGAATGATGACAGATGCGCTTTTCATCACCAAAGTATAATTTACGTTAGACTTTTTAGTAGTAATGATTTTCTACTGCGATTCACATGGTCTCCCGTTTTATCTATTTATTTCACACTAGTTGTGATGAAGATTCACACTTTTTCAGTCCACTTCCTGGAAAAAATGTAAGATTAAGGTGTTGTCGCGACCCCAGAAGAGCTTGAACCTACAACCCCAGGATCGAAAGGCAAACACCTTGACATTGACCGCGTTTCAAGTTTTTCTTATCAATCACTAGCCAAAATTAACTCCATGTGATCTCTAGTCGTGACTATTTTTTAATGCCAGGCAAAAGACAAAACCACAGTGGAACTGCAACCAGTGAAATTAAAACCTTGACACATTAGTTCCGCGCACACGATACTAGGAGAAAAAAAGACAACATTGTTCTGACAAGATATAAGTTACTACTATAACAATGTAATATTATAACAGTAACAATTAACTATATTTCAAACATATTGATGTCTAGAAGTCTTATTCTGTTTAAAGGTATTACACAATAATTCTATTAATTCAGTACCAGAGACATAAAGTTGGCGTTGTATGCTGAATAGACAGAAATGGTTGATGTCGCAACAATTTAAACTGTAACATTTTTTCAACACGAACCAACATGTTTCTGAAAAAAATGCTTTTTAATGCTGTGTAGTAACAGAGCACTAAATATGTGCACATCTTGTAATTAGGTATCTGGCATACTGACAATCCGTTGGTGAAGCAATACATGATAGTTTGATTCATATGAAAATTACATTTAACAGGTACGAATAAAGAGTGCTGCTATATATACATTTAATCTGCTATTTGATATGAAGGGCTTGTTACACTGAAAAGCTTATTTACGCACAGTGTATGGATTACTAGGTACGCAGAATATAACTCACTTTACGCACTCCTACGTTTTTCAGCGTTGTTAGCACAATTACACGTTTCACGGTGACGTGTCCACCTACAATATTTGGTGCCTTAAATGAGACGTAAAATAGTGCTTCCCCATTCTTCCACCTACGTTTATACAGAAAAAAACGTATTACAATCGATCGAAATAATAAATAGCAGAACCATGTTTTAATTATCCAAACAATACTAGTCAGTTACACGCTGCGTGGATACTTCACTCGGACAAGACTCGTGAAATTCTTTCGCAGGTGTAGGCCCTGTACTCTGCGTATTGTTTATATAATTTTTATGTTAAAATATGTTTATGCTAGATATTATTTCCAAAATAAACGTAGCTATATATAGTTCACCCTCAAAATTGGGAATACAGTAGTAACATGGATTCTGTTAATTTAATGTTTGTTGTTGCAACAGTAATAGAATAAAGAATGTTGTTACTGCTATTAAAACCTAAAAGCAGCAAAACTGCAAGTACTACTCCAGTGCAAACTTCCGGTGATCCGTAGGTTTATGCTACTTCAAACTGTACATAGATGTTACATTCTTACTAAAAGCTTTGATCTTTTTCAGCTTTGTAATTATTGACATTTCATACATTTGCAATGTTTAACTGCTGTAACTGCTGCAACTGCTAACTGCCAATTTCCTGCTGGTCGTTAAAACATGTTAATTTTCAGTGTTAAATATGCAGTAACCAATACATTGACCTAGCAATAAGGATCATAAATGAACTGAAAACAGGCAAAATATTTTGTGGAGTTTGACACTCGTAAGTCAAAGCATTCCTCAGTTATAGACCGTAATCTGCTTCAACGTAGTTTTTACCTTTGACACAAAAATTAATAGGGTTCTCAACTAACCAAAGGCAATCATCATAATGATTAATTTCTGCATGCCAAAGCAAAAATTTACTATTCACCGGCTGGAAAGCACTTTCAGTTATAAAGTTATTGTGACCTTGACCTCTGATCACCAAAATAATATAGATGATATTCTATCTAATGTTTGGCAGCCCTATGACTAAGCACACTTCAGTTTTCATTCTTGAGGTCACTGTAACTGTGACCATTGACTCCAAAAAATTAAGATCATCTATTGATAATAGGCTGACATCCTAGGTTGTTTGACGGCAATATTGCCAATTTAGATTGTCAGAATCTTTAATCTATTGCCAAAATCTATTTGACATCATCTTATGATCGCACATGTATTTTCATTTTACTGAGTAAGATTTGTTTGCAGTCTCTACGTCTCCGTGACATTGCCCTTTAACCTACTCCAGAAAAATCAAAACGGTCAGTATTTGACCACATGCAATAATGCTGTGATTTTGATAGTCTTTGGACCAAACGTTTTCCACATACAAGTAGAAAATCTTTTTCGGGGTCTCTTTGGCTTTGACATATGACCCTAAATCAATATTGAGCAGTTACTGCCCGCAGACAATCACAATATGACGTTTGGCGAGTGTACATTCGAACAGTCTTTCCACACTGATATGGAACATTTTCATTTAACTTTTTTAGTATAGTACATATACCAACAACGGATCAAAAGCAGCTGGATTTTGAGGTTTAGCCTCTGTATACCAATTAGTTCTCCAGTAACTAAAGGAAAAATCCAACAAAAGTTAATTGGGTCAAGTATTAGAAAATGGCACTTGATAAGCATTCAAAGTAAACAGATCTTTTCCAGAGGTAAAAACAAAACAAATATGTACATATTTTATATAGTTTCTAACTGATCTGGTTATTTGATCTTTAAAATGATACAAATAAAATATGTAAGAAAATTCTTAGGAAGCAAAGAATGGAAACAAGTGAATAATAGCAGACTCGGTTTTATTGAGGTAATGGAAAGTGCAACACCCCTCACGCCCCCTAGCGCCGGATTAAGCGGAATTCTATTAGATAGATATTGAATGGACTCCTCCAGGATCCCAAAGACTGACGTTGGATGACTTTAAAAACTTCTAAAACTTAGACAGATTTATACAAACAAAAGCTGACGGTAAGACAGCACGCTTGACTTTTCTCAGTGCTTGACTCTGAATAGAGCTTTACCAGTTAAAGGGGCTTAACTCTGTCAGATATATAATAAGAGTTCTGGGGATTATTTCTACTAGTGTTTCTCAATCCTGGACTATTCTCAGTGCTAAAGTCTTGAAACATTAACAAAAATAACCTTTGATACATATTTTAAGTAAGATATTGGACGTTATATAAATCTTTAACCAAAGAATTTTCAAGTTAAAAAGGGGCATAATTCTGTCAAAATTCAAATCAAAGCTATGTCGATTTTTTCTCCTGGTGAAGATGTTTATAGTAAAAAACTCTTTAACGTTTCAAGTGAAAGGCTTTGACAGTAACAGAGACATTGGACTTTACCAAACAAAACTAACCAACACGACGGCGACGACAATAGCTCTACATATTTTTCGAAAAGTCGGGATAAAATTGCTCTGAGTTATCGCAAAACTAAACATTTTGTGAAGAGAAAATCAATTCCTTTACCATTACGCAATATTAAAATTAAAGCAATTGTTTCATAAGTTCATTTACCATAAAGATGTTCTCAAATATGTCTTGATCAATGTTATTAGTCGTGAAATCTCCCAGTAAATCAATTCCAACTCTTATGCTAGATGTATTAGTACCTGAGCTTGTTTACAACCTTTTAAATATAGAGCGCTTAGCAAGGATTTATGACGTGTTTGGTATGGCATGGAAAGAGATCTAACGGTCTGACCTCCTGCACATAAAGCATACCCTCTACCATTGAACTAATTAGATGGTTACTAGAAATAAGAGGGCTAAACTGTCGCAATATATGACCATCACAGCATATTGCTTTGGACTTTAAAATATTTACGGGGCAGACATTTTCAAATTTTCTCAATTTTGACTTATTTAACAGCCATAACTCTAGAGCAACAGCGACAAGCTGGCTGGCTATCAAACATCGCAAAGACAATATGCATATAAATATTCTGCCTAAGCTTGGTGAATACTGGATAAAGACTGCTTCAGACATTTGGAGGGCAATGTCAATCTTCACAATATTAACTAATTCAGGGTCGCAAGATTGTGTGGGAATATCAGGCTGGTTATCAAATATGTACGGGATATTATGCCCGTATACATTGAGACCCAGCTTGGTGAAATTGAATATAAAATATTCAAGAGAGCTAATACTGACAATAATCCTAATTATCCCTGTCCTCCTTCCACCTTATACCCAGAGCTCCTTCCTAAACTGCGTTCCTTTATGTACTAGCAGTTCCATGTTTCCTTGTCACGGGAAGTTTCTTTTTCCCCGCAGTATTGAACATATGATTTTTTCACATTTCTTCACACTTTGATCCCGTGTTTAAGAAGTGTTCTACATCGTCTTGAATGTCATTGTTTTCCTGTACATGTCCAAAAAGTGATCTTGAAGACTTGAACTTTAATCTGGAGTTACTGTAAGTTTCTTTGTAGGAAACGATAGGTGAGTTTGTAAGTTTCCTCACTGGTTATTTCTTGGCGGATTGTGGCAAATGGAAAGTTACATTGATATTAATAGTCTTGTTTTCCTTCTTTATCCACTTCTTTTTCCCAAGGGCCATTATCGGTTTCTTCTCAGGCTTTGCCATTTCTGTAGAAGAAAAGTATACATTAAATGATATAAACAACTGCGCCATCCTAAAATAAAATGAATATTTTATGTTTTTTTGAAACATGAAAGTCTTGGCGTGTTGAACCTAATAATGAAAAATAATGATTCCAAAAACTAAAAACCAAGTTCAAAATAGTTCAATAAATAAATTATGAGGCAAACTTGAAATTAAATCACCGTTTGAGACACATAACGTGTTGTGTATCAGACTGCAAACAGTTAGTACGTGTTGCATATCATAGCACGTGCCGCGTACCATTTCAATAGTTTGTCCATTTCTTGCCAGAATTCATGAAAATCATAAACAAACACTGTGCCTGGTTACTTATGAAACAAGACTTAACAGTTACAGATTGAAACAAGTACGAATGCTGCAAACTACATAGAGTTATATGTGCAAAAAGTAATAAGGTGTATCGTACCATTGCGTTTTTTACTGAAAACTATCCCCGGTTCGATCAAAACCTCGAAGGTATCTCATAAACTACATGAACGTAGACAAGAACACATACATAGCAATAAATAGCATTAAAATGCATATAGACTGCGTTATAATACGAGTGAAATAAACGCTGTAGTTTTTACTAACCTTTGAAAATAGGTTAAAATATAACCAATCCGCCATGTTGATTTACGTGTATCGTACCATTTTGGGTCACATGATTCCCAACACCATTTATTAACGACTGGAAGTTTCAATAAAATCCACATTGTAGAAAAATTTCAAATTCGTGGAAATTTTATGAAAATTGTGATTTGCCCATAAACTTTCATTATGAAAACTTGCGAGAGGTCCAAATTTTTCAAATCTGTCTGCAAAATCTCCAGCTCAAGACCTTGTTTTCATTTGCAGAATTTTCTAAGTATATTCTGAAGCTTTTAAAATCCAGGGTTTAATCAAAATCTACATTATAGAAAAATTGTTAATCCAAAAGTGCAGATTATTATGATTAGCCTCATGAAATACAAATGATAAAAGTCGCAGTGAAGTAGCATGTATGCCTTGTATTGTCAAAAAATTGCAGTATACTAAAAGAAAGTACAGATATATAATTTCATTAAGATCAAGTGGCCAAGAATCTTAACCCATATTTCCAAAGGTAGGCTTCCTTATCTTTCTTTAACAAACTCGATCAAACCATACTACGTTCTGCTCTTCCAACAGATATTCATATTAACATATTATATTAAGTAGATTCAAAGTCTAACAATTGAAGGAAATGAAAGGAATTATTTCATGATAGATTTCTTAGTTTTTGTTTTTGTTGATTTTTCACGATTTGAACAACATACATTAGTACTGAATGCAAGTCATACAACTTTGTGAAACTTCTGTTTTATAAGTTAAATGTTGAAGGTATCCACTTGATGAACATAATGAACATTGTAGGCTTCCCAGTCTGCACCAACAAAATATGGTAAGAAAATGCCAATCACCGAACATTTCTACTTCGCAGAATGTATTTTTCATTATGAAATGCCGATGGTCTTTATTTATTAATTCATACTACATGAATCTTAAACGTGAAACCGGAAATTATTGTAGAAAATATTTCTAAAGATATTACAATATAAATCAATGACAAAAACTAATCAACATGATCAAGGCAGAGCGTTTTAATTGAAAACAAGGAAATGAAATATGTATAAAGAAATAATTACATTTTGCAATGATGTACACATTAAATTTCCTGAGTTATGGGTCACGATTTTGAATTTTGTTGATCAAGCAATCTGCGAAATTTAATCTTAAAGAACAAATAAATTTTATCTGTAAATTTTGAAATCCTGAAATTAATTTCCTCATAAAATAGTCATTTTGGTTAAAACCATGAACTGGTATGATTAAAAAGGATTTCACAGTATATGTGGGGCAACTAATACATGGACTTTTATTTCTTAAAGTCTTTCTCAGCTTCCTCAATGGCATGCCGAACGTTGATAACTTGCATATCAGTGTTATTATTTTTGTATGTTCGTGAATGTTATTCAATTTTTCTGCGTTCATATTGTAAAACTTGTCCATCGTATTATATAATCGTGTGACTTTATTTTATATCTAGTAATTCTTTATCCCCTTTGTAATAAAAACAAACCTTGGATACTTCATACAATTTTTACACTAGAAGGACATTTTCTTCGATAACTGTTCAGTTCAAATGAAACATCGAAATATTCAGTACAAACAAATCCTTATATAGCAAACACCAACATCCAGACTGACCCTTGTTATTTCTTGCAGCAAACTCAGACTCCAGCAAACTGATCCAATCTATTTCTTATTTCAAACTGAGATACTCAGACCAACAATATAATCCAACACCTTAACTGAACCTAGTTATTTCTTACATCAATCACACATGCTCACAACAAAATGATCCTAATTATTTCGAGATACCCAGACTCACAACAAACTCCAACAACTAGACATATCCAAATTATCTCTTGTAGCAAACGCATACACCCAGACTCACAATGCGTGTTATGCCACAGTGTTCGATGATTTCAGACGACTACATGTAATAGATGTCAGACGAACTGTTTTGCTGATTTTAATTCTGAATCTCAATATTTTAATTGATGCATGAAGAAGCATTTATTTTTTCCAAAAATCAGTAACGTAAATTGCAATAATTAACAATTTTTCCACTCATCTAAATTTACTTTATCAATTTATTACTCCTTATATCAGCTGCACGTGTTTCATCTGTTATTGTTTCAATAGCAGTACTAAAGGTTTGATGGTTTTTCATTCATAATAAATGAATTTATGGTCAACAACCGCTAAAAAGGATATGTGTATGAAATGTTTCCTGGATTGAATTTTAATATTGTTGACTGTACATTTCATTAGAAGTTTGATATCTGAAACATTTTACCTTGTTTCTACTTTCAAATGTTTTATCAAAAGTAAATATGGTATCAAAGTTAAACTGCTGGTATCACATGTATAATCTAAGAGAAGTTTGTTATCCATTTTCAATTTTACATTAACGGAATCTGTATATTTACTTATCTTACGACGTTGACATAGGATAGCTTTTAGCAATTAAATTGTCTCTCAAACAATAGTTAAATAACAAATTGCAGCTAATTAAAAAAAAAGGTTGATGGTATTTTAAACTAGTATCGACGTTGCTGCCTAATTTTGTCGTTCCCAAAACGTAGACTGAACATTGTACATAACAGAATATCAGATAATAAAAACTTTAGTTTTTAAAGTTTAATCATTACAATATTAATAAGGGATGTTATGTCTGATAAACCGGAAGTCATGACATAATTTCATTTACACGGATAATATAAAATAAAGCCAGAATCGAAATAAAAGACGACTTTTAACTTATTACAACGTATTGTAATTAATATTCTTGGGATTAAAGTTATAATACTGGCCAGATAAGATTACGTAGCGAAAGTAATAGGAAGGTCATTTTTCTACAGTAACGCATAAAACATCCGTTCACGAAGACATTGGCTGGATAAATTTACTTGTAAATTGATAGATTCCACCGATGGAGACGGATATAAAAAATGTTACTTTCGGTTTCAGTGACACAACCGCCATCATTCGGATACGTCCGTGACTTTGCTAACGGAAGTGGCTAATTGTACGGTCCCGTGTGAATAGCGAAATAAACCACAGATGGCTATTCGTACGGCAGTTTTGTATTACATTGTACTGAAGGTATTCAACTGATATGTTTTCAACCGATTTCTTTACTTTTCTTTAATTTTCAGTCGCAGATAAACAGGAAATGATTTCGAATATAGAAAAAGGCTAATTTTATGTCTGCGTGTAATATTGTTGTCATCGTATGACACATATGCAAGTGTGAGTAATAAAAATGTCATCTATAGAAGTTCACATCATCGTTTGAATGTCATGTAATATATGCTTACTTTTTCTTTCATATTTCGGTTGATAAGACTGGAACTAATTATTGACAATAATAAGTCTTCTCTCTCTCTCTCTCCCCTCTCTCTCTCTCCCTACTAAAAACTAGAGACGCTCCTAAATATCTGAGCGTCACACTAAGTAAATATCTCATTTGGTCAGAATATGTTGATAACATCACATCAAAAGCAAACAATTCACTTAGATTCATCAGAAGAGGGAAAAAAAAGGAAAGTAAAAGAAACAGCTTACAATACAATGTCCGCCCACAGCTTAAACACTGCTCCTCTATAAAAGACTAAAATTTACATGTCTTCACTTGGTACCGGCAGTGTTCCACAAGATTGGAGGACGGCTGTCGTTGTCCCTGTATACATAAAGGGCCCACGAAGCAAAACCAGCAATCACAAACCTAATCTCTTACTTGCAATTGCTTCCAGCTGATGAAGCATGTTTTAGTATCAAATATTATTTATCATCAAGATAATAAAATTTGCTTAATTCTTTTTCCAACATGGCTTCCGCTCAAAGCACAGTTGTG